>NC_064290.1:22880355-22999485 GCF_019186545.1 Solanum stenotomum
GGGTCGAGGGTTGGGGTGAAAAAATAAAATTTTGAAGTTGAAAATATTTTTTAAAAACAAACATAATTTTTTTTGGGGGTGGGGGGCACTGATAGGGGGGTGGTAGGGGTGGGGGTCGAGGGTTGGGGTGAAAAAAATGAAATTTTGAAATTGAAAATATTTTTGAAAAACAAACTTCAAATTATTTTTTGGGGGTAGTGTGGTGGAGAGGGGGATGGTAGGCGGTGGGGGTCGAGGGTAGGGGTGAAAAAATGAAATTTTGAAATTGTAAATATTTTTTAAAAACAAACTTAAATTTTTTTTTTGGAGGGTGGGGGTGGGGGGCTGGGTAGGACGTGGGTGGGGGGTCAAGGGTAGGGTGAAAAAATGAAATTTTGAAATTGAAAATAGTTTTTAAAAACAAACTTAAAATTAGATTTTTGGGAGGGGGGGACTGGTAGGGGGTTGGGTGGGTGGGGGGCTGGGTAGGAGGTGGGAGAGTCGAGGGTAGGGTGAAAAAATGAAATATTGAAGTTGAAAATATTTTTTTAAAACAAACTTAAATTTTGAAGCTAGAAGAGAGTTTTGGAAAATGTTTTCCTTAAGTTTTGAAGGGTAGTCATTTTCCTTAAATTTGAGGAAAATGAGTTGATTTGGAAAACATTTTAGCAAAACATTTAACCCAATCAAACATGAGAAAATTGGAAAACATTTTCCTTCATACCAAACACACCCTTAATCTCTCTTCCCAATGTGCATTCTTTGGCTTTGTGCAACCTATAGCAGGGCATGATGATAGTGTTTTAGCCTCACTTTCCATCACCAGTTCCATTTTTTTCTCTGAATCTCCAGTGAACTCTTCAACTTATGGTTCCTTTAATAATTCTCTACTATCTTCTGGATCATTTGTTTCATCTCCAAGATCCCCATTATCAATTGTAGTGTTATTCACTATTATTAACTCCACTTTTGGATTTTCTTCAATTTCTCCATCTTCTCTATCTCCACAGCATGAATCCTCCTTGTTGATACTTTGGCTACCTGATTGTGTGTTGAGACTTCTGATTTTACTATCATCTTTGTTATTTTAGGGTTGCCCACCTGAGCATGTGATTTGGTGTTTCTGTGTTCTCCATTGTAATCTGGTGTTCTTGCTTCTTTGATGCCCTTTAACTGTTTATATTCGATGTTTTCCAGTTCATGTGTCTCTTTATTTAATGCCTCAAACATGCTGACTGTCTGAATTCCCGTTGTGCCTTTGTCTTCATTACCTCCTGCTATATTTTTAATTCTATTATCTTTTACAACATTCCACATCTTTGGCTCTCCTACAACTCTCCCACTAGATAAGAATCTAGTAGGAAAAGGCTTTACAGTTGGCTACTTTTCTACACTTTGAATTTGCTTTCCTTCCCTTTTAATAGATTCATTATTAGCATTAGCATTATCAATATTGATTGCCTCCTTTTTGCTTAGTTCTGGATGTAGTATTCTGCATTCTTCATGGCCATGACCTTGCATTTTGCATTCAATACAGTACTTGGGAAAAAAGTCATATTTGATCTTCACAACTTCCTTTCTCAATTCCCCTTTATCATCATCTGCTATTTCAATGATCACTTGAGTAGGCAAATTTTCTAGTAGATTGACTTGTACTTTAACTCTTGCACAACTTGGCCTGATTTTATTAATGGTGGCCATGTCAAGTTGTAGTGGTTTTTCAACTGTTGAAGCTAGTGAAAATAGAACTTCCTTCATAAAAAAGTAGGCAATAAATTTGGGAAAGAGATCCAGGCCATGGCTTGGGTAGTTTCCTCCGTCACCTTGAATTTGGCATCATATATCAATGACCTCATTTGGTAGTTATACCCTTCTTTATCATTAAAATAATATACACCTTTTGACATTATGTTCACAAAATCTTCAAGTAGATTAAATCTAATAAGAATGTGTCTGTTGCGGAGGTACCCAACTTGGCAGTCCCCTTTTGTTCCACATTGTTTTGGAATTAATGTGCGCAATTCCTCCAAGGCAGGCCATTCATAAGAGAACTTTCCAACCACTGCATATTGGAGATTTTCAATGATATCCATTCATGTCACTTCTGCCTCTGTCCAACGAACTACTGGATATCCATCTACAGTGTTGACAACTTTCATCTCTATTGGTTTTGTAATTGTATTGGACTCCTTGCTTTTAAGAAAATCTGCATACTTTGTGTGGATAGTAATAGGACTAGGTATTTGTTGTACTGATGCTACTGGTTGTGTTATGGCTTTGAAAGGTAAATGAGGGAAATTGGATTGGGGTGTTAAATCTAAATTGGAAGAGGAGGCTCGATCAACCAATAGAGGTGGCTGACCGGTGGCCATTGGTAGGTTTTTCAAGAAATTTAAATATATATTCATAGAATGATAAGGTTTATATCATAGGAAGGGGTGTAAATGTAAATTTTTATAGTATAGGGGAGGTGAAGATCTGTCTGATTTCAAAATACAAAGTATCTATTCTAAATTAAATTATAATATAAGAGTATTAGTGTAACCATCCCTGATAAACACTATTAAATTTATTCTATGTTATTACTATTATAATATATTTGTATTTATGACCTAATCATTTCATGTTCAACTAAAATGAAAGTCAAAGTTGAATTGACAAAACAATATGACATACCAAGCTACAAAATAGTCATCATCTGAGTGTAAACGAATTCAACAATGATGTTTTCACCTAACATAATTTGAAAGATTTTGATTTGTATATCTGGAAAGTGTGCAAAAATTAGTGGTAACATTCTATTTAATTTTTTAAATTTTTTTTTACAAGAAATAAAATTAAAATATTTATAGTTAATTACTTGATGTTCTGTAATAACCCTCCAAGTTAATTCATTGTAGATGCCCTCTTTTTATCGTTTAAAGCATTCCTATAGTGACCCCAAGTCTTTTATGACTTGTTGAGACTGACAGCTAAGCCATATAGTTTTCGGTTTTGTTTTTATGCGAATTTCTGTGTTTTAAAGTTTTTGAAACTTAAACGGTTGACTTAGGTCAAAAGTTTAGGAAGATAACCTCAGAATGCAATTCAGACAGTTCCAACAACTCCATAAGGGTTATTTTAGGCTAGTGCTATGGTTTGCCTGACTTCGAGGGTTCTACTGTGAATTTGTGTCATTGGGCATTTTAGTTTTTAAGTTTTGGCCTAAGTTTGACATCGGTCAATATTTTTGGTAAACATGCTCGGATTAGAATTATGTGGTTAGCTCTAGTATGTAGAGTTTTGTCTAGAACGGCCCATCATGCAGATCCCTAGGCTCCTGAGAAAATTCCAAGCTCCTATATGGATTTTGGCTAAAAATGGAGTTTTTGCGTGAGACCTAATTTTTGTTGAATATCAAATTTGATAGGGTAGCATTTCTCGTTTGCGTGTACGGGGTTCCGAATGATCTCAAGCACCCCGTTAGGGATTTTGAACTTGCCTAACCTAGGTGACATGCATCAGCTGGTGCAGGCAATATTTTGACTTCGCATATGCAGGAAGTGGGCTGCGTTCATAGAGACCAGTGCGCCTGGTCACCGTGTTCATGTGACTCCTAATCGTGTTTGTAATGGCCTGGGTCCCTGATCCTCCACAATCGCAGGGCCTCTGTCGAGTTCACGATGGCCTGGGTTTCTAATCCTCCGCAATCGCTGGGCCCTTGCCGCATTCGCGGGCCCATGATCTCCTTTGCCTTTGCACTTGCAGTCTCCTCTTCGCATTCGCGAAGGGAATTCTTTCTGAGCCTTTGCATTCACAAAGGATTAATTGGTTTGGTCTTTTAAATAAAAATCAAACCTGATCAACACATCTTCATAAAATTGCTTAAGCGATTTTCTGAGTTTTAGGGATCCAATTGAGGTGATTCAAAATATGGTGCATCTGGAAACATTGGGGTTACGAGGATGATCAGTCGGGGAGTTTTAGAGAGGATTTGCTTGAGGTAATTTGTGTTGTTTAGGGGTTGCATTACCTCATTCATTGTTCTTTAAATTGTAAATAATTACAAGTTGGTTGTTTAAATTGTTCCGATCCCCAAATTATGTTCTGCTTTGGAACCTAAGTGTAATGTCCCAAACCGTCGTTAATTAGGAAATGAAAAATGTTAGGAAAGCTGGGGCCCTCAGCCCGCCATAGCGGGCCAGAAGCCACTAGGGAGGTGGTGCTCAAGCGGGATAAGCGGCCGCCAGAGCGGGATGGACGGGACATAATGTAAATAACGTGAAATCTTAATTTCTCCTTATCCAAAAACACCAATAAGAGGTGAGGATCACCCTAGAAACCCTCAAAAGGCTTCTCTAGGCTTGGGAGGGAAGGAGAAAGAGATTTCTAGCTTAAGGAGGTTGATAGATTGCAAACTTCTAGTCAAATTAACCGTCCCGTCGTCCGAAAAATAGATTTCAAGCTACCATCCCTCTGTGAATGCTTGATGCCCAGGTAGGCTAGGTTTATTAATTGAGTAGTTATAAGTCCATTATTCACTACGTAGTATATTGGAATTTGATGGTAGAATTCATGCATAGGGTTTCGTGCACCGAAATGAGATGATTGTACTTGTATCCTAGGTGTTACATAAGACGTAACACTAGGAGGAAGCCTTAGTCAGTAAACTAGGGCTATACTATAGTTGATTTCCTATTTGTGAGATATATGTCAATTTATTATGATATGGTATGCATGCGTGTATGCGAAGAATGAAAATGTGGAAACAAACCTAATGAATTTATTATGAATGAATGATTGTATGCCATGAATCAACACTTGATTGTATGATTTGAGTATTGTACATTATGGATGTGATTGTGATTGTGGTTGTACTAACTGCGATCGGATGTCACGTACCGACATACATATTGGAATGGGTGTCACGTCTGATACACTAACTGAGATCGGATGTCACGTACCGACATACATATTGGAATTGGTGTCACGTTCCAACATACTAACTTGGATCAGGTGTCACAATTTGGCACACTAATGGTTTGAGTATGGGTTCCATGAGAGGACTATTGACTTGTCATATATGCGTATTGTTGAGGATATGGAATTGTGTGTAATGATCATTGGATTGTAAATTATATGTATTTATATATGTGGGTTACAGTGTCATAAGTTAATTGGGTATACTCGTGAGGAATGAATTGTGAAGGGTTAGGCCCAAATAAAGATATGATATGGTAAGTGGAGACCGAGGGTCCAGGTGTCACTATATGTTACCTTAGGAAGTGCTAATGGGTATTGTCGTTTAAAATTGGGGTGGTATTATGTCGTAATGTCAAATAGTTAAGTGTTACCCGGCTAGGGGATTAGTATTGAAACAGTTAATAGGCCTTGATAGAATGTACTATGGATGCAAGGGGTTGAGTGGTGAAGTGGACGACGAAAGTGCGTGTCGTGATTGGTTGGTCGGGTTGGTTGTAATTATATTCGAGATCTCCTTCGAGAGATAGAACGGTTAAGTTATGATTAAGAACGGAGCGAGTAAGGGGTTAGATTCAAGTGTACTAGTATTTAAGTATCCGAAAATGGTAAGGGCAGGAAAATATAGAGGTGGAGGAATGAATAGTCTTATTGCATGTTTTGCTGGTCGCTTTCTTTTATTATGTGGTGGTTATTCGAGTTGACCGATGTTGCCTACCGGCATGTGTGGTTTTGTACTGATACTACTCTTGCTAAGCCTTTTGGGCATAGTAAGGATGCAGGTTCGTTGATGTCTCATAGGTGAAGATGAAGATAATCTCCATTAGCTTCCATGTTTCATTCCATGTGGTGGGAGATGTGTCATTTTTTATTGCGTTCGTATCTTGTACTCTTAGAAGTTGTTGTACCTGTTTAGACTAGATCTCTAGGGTGTTAATTACTTTACAAGTCTTAAATCGAACTGTTTTAAATCTATTATTTTAAGAAATCTCCATGAACTTCTTTTTATCTTATTCTTTTTAATCTTCCGTATGTTTTTCATGCTTTGGGAATCTAGGTTTCTCCTACTTAGGTGTTAGAGTAGTTGCCTGCACGGCCCGGTGGGTTGGGTCGTGACAAATTTGTATTAGAGCCCAGGTTACCGGTCTCCCCGTACAAGAGCAAATGTGGAGTAGAATCCTGTGGATGGGTGTGTTGACGTCCACATCTAATTTTTAGGAAGCTATGAAGCATTCTAGGAAGTTGTCTCATTTCTTCTCTCCTTTTGTGTGAGTTGTCGCTTCTGGTATGAGTTGAGTCCGATTGGTATCTCCCGATTCCAATTGGTATCTTAACAAAGTGAATTGGACGCCATAGTCGCGGCTAAAGGGACACAAGCAAGTTAAATTAGAACCGAGAAGGTTCCAATTGGTATCTGGCCTTAGGGACTGTATAAATGCATGGATGATCAGTAATGGTCATCTATGGAGCGAACTAATTAATAACTTGGACTTGTCTGTGAGTTGTAACTTGAAACTGTGAATGTGTGCTTCTTATGGTCTGAATTAACTGTTGGTGTGAAGAATATGATTTCTTGGATGTTATGATGTGATTATGTGCACAATAAGTTCTTGTCTGAACTTTGATATTCGCAGCATGCTAGACTAAATATTCGAAACTATGCGTGTTGTGGTTGCTTGAGTTCGTGAACTTGTTGTTGGAAAGAAAAGTCATGACTAAGTTCGGTGCAAGGTTCTAGTCAATCTACGATGTGATTCGTAAAACAAAATCTGGACGTGTCTTGTGATTAAGAATAACTGTGTGAGTGTATGGGCATATCCTTGGGATGTGTGTGGTTGTGGTGTTGAATTAATGTATAGGGATTTTAGAGTGTGTACCGTGGGGATTGACTCGGGGTAGACAATGACTATCCTAGCTAAGAGGATTTTCATTAAATTGCTTAGTTATAGCCTGAGAGTTAATGAGAAATTATAGAAACGGGAAGAACCCCCAGAAATTGTTGACCTGGGTACTGTTCCATCTGAGCCGCTGGGGCGAGATTATTCCCGCCAGGGCGAGGCCGCCAGAGTGGGATTTCTCCCATTACAGCAAGATAGGGTGAGACAGAATCTCAGCTAAGGCTGGGCACCGAAACGGGTTGTACCGGTACCATTCCGGTCCGTTCCGATCCTGTAGTATTCGGGACGGGATGGGATACATTGAACCGGTACACGGAACGGAACGGTACCATGATTTGGTACCGGTATACCGATACCGGTTCATCCCGGTTCATTCCGGTTCCGTTCCGGTCTGGTCCGGTCCCGGTAAATCATTTTTAATTAAAATAAAAAATAATATTTTTGTCATTATTTACTTTTATTAGCATTTCTTTTTTGTTTATTTAATTTTTTTAAAATTACAAACTTAAGTTATTTAACTTACAAGTTATAAGTATAACTTAATAACTTATAAACTTCAAAAGATTCAAATCTTTAAAACTTATAACATAACTACATAAGTTCAAAAACTAAAAAAAAACTTTATTAAACTTAACTTACAAACTTATATACGTAAAAATTTAAAAAATAATTTTTAAAATAAACTTAATTAAAATTATTATAAATTTTAAAACTTAAATACTATAAACTAATATAACTTAGAAAAATAAAAAAAACATTCGAATTTTCGTAATTCAAAATTACTCAAAAAAAATAATTATTTTTTGAAATAGCTATATGTGTCGTCCCGTTTATCCCGTTCCGTTCCGTTCCGTTTCGGTCCATTCCGATCCGTCCCGGTTCTATCCCGGTATATAGTGGGACGGAACGGAACTGAGCCTCCATCCCAGTAATTCCGGTCCGGTTCATCCAGGTACCGGTCAACAACCCGGTCAAACCGTCCCGGTCCGGTCCGGTACCGGTTCGTTCCGGTCCGGTGATCCCATTCCGGTCCGGTGCCCAGCCTTATTTCCAGCCATGTCTCATCTGTTTTTCCTAAGTCACCCAAATAGACCTGAATCGTGTATGGGTTAATCCCTGCAATCTAAATCAATGCTCAACAATCGAATATAGGTTATAATCACCTAGCAAATATTGGCAGTGAACCACAACAAAAACTAGCATCCGTGTGCTTACAAAAAGTAAGAAAAGCGAAAAGATAAAAATAAAGGATTGTTCAAATACAAGCCCAAGAGGGGCGAAAAGCCAAATCAAGACCCCTTAGACTGGGAGGTATCATCATCATAGTCGAGGTCCTCCGGGGGTACCAGGCCCTTCACGACTTCATCCATAAAGGTGAAATGCTGGAAGTCTCCTATCTCGACTCGGGGAATCTCCTGTCCGGGGACAACACAAGAGAAGACGATCTTCAAGGTCTTCCATATCCGGACCATCAGACGATCCCTCTCCAAACCCTTCCTCCTCTCATGGTGCAGTTCACGACAGAGCATCTCGACCTTAAGGGCAGTGCTGGGTGGAAACGGAATGGTGCTAGCAAAGGAACATCCCAACCTCCTCCGGATGGCCGCTAGGTCCTCCTCTACTTGTGCACTTGAAAATGGGGGATGGGACCGGGTGCGAAGAGTGACATCTCTTGCACCGTCTTCCCCTCCCTCATCATTCGCCTCTACAGTCGCCTGACTACTACTGGCCATGTCTGTCCTCCTCCTCTTGCTCCTGGAAGTAGAACCCTACCTAACCAAAAGAGGGTGAAGGGGGAATCCATAGGATGTACCTCGTCAGTATCCAAGAGTGGTACTCCCTCCCTCTTGCACATCGTTGTCACTAGCTTAGGCAGGAAAAATGCCTTTTTCTTGCCCTGGTAGAACACCTTCCACTCGGAGATGATCTGTATGCCCACATTGAGTTCAATGCCCTGTATGGCGCATGCCACCACCAAAGCCCGAGGAAACGTCATGTCGATGTGGTTGCCGATGGACGGATCCTCCTAGTAACCAAGTGCAACCACCTCTTAGCATCCAGTGACCAATTAGCATTGATGATCCCTTCCGTAGTGGCCCAATTGACCTGGTTCTAATGCGCAGGCTCGATAAGTGTATCCTTCAGCCAACGCAAATCCATTTTTCTCAAACTCGGCCTCGTACTCGGTGTTAGGGACCTCTGGCACCTTCAACACCTCATTGACGTAGGAAGCATTTAGGGCGATGTCCACTCCCTGGATGAGGACGGTAAGGTTAGGGTCATCCCAGCGGATGGTACGAAGGATAGCATAAAACTCCGACACCCATTTGGAGCGCGCCGCAAGAGGAGCCTCTGTCAATGGAGGCCAACCAAACTACATAAGCCGAGCATAGAAGGTAGGTGCTTTCCGGTCAAGGTCAAGTAAATAGAAGCCCCTCTCACAGAAAAATTTGTTGTTTCGATAGTCGTGATGCCTTTCCCGACTAGCAGTATCAGGGAACCAGATGAAAGGTAGATTTTCCTCGTTAGCACCAGCCATTTAGAGAAGCTTGCAAAAGTGTGGAATATAGATGTAAGAACTCTATGGTATTAAACAATATATGGTTAAAGGAAAATGAATTTGTATATCCTTAAAGTGGGCACAAGCCATTATTTCCCCATTTCCCGCCGCAGCAGCCCAAGTTGCGCCACAGCGGGATGATGGAGGCCGCTACAGTGGGATGAAGGTCGCTAGAGCAACCTTTATCTGGGACAAACTCCAGGCACGATCATGGCACCTCCTCGTCCCAAAACCCTTATTTTCATCAAAATTTCAGCAGATCAGAGTCAATTAAGTACCCTAGTACGTAGATATATGATTATTTTAGCAAAATAACCCCTAAATGGTGTCCGAATCTGAGTTTACACCAAGAAACTATTCAACTTCCCCCACCCATTTTGGAATCTCTTCGACCATATATTTCACGAAATCCTTATGCCCAGAACTCTGTGGAGACGTTCGGGACGTAAGCGAAGTGTCCATGCTACGTTGTTCTAACAAATAAAGCAACCTATGTACATTTTTTAAAACTACCCCCAAAACCTATTATACCCAATCAATTAGATTTATGCAATTATTGGTAAGTAAGTAATGAAGTAAATAACATAAGGAACGAGAGCATTACTGTAAATTTGATGTTTGGAGTGAAGAGATCTAGGGAGTTTTTGAAGTTTTGAGGGAGTTTAGGAAGAAATGGGGGAAAATTTTATTTCCCCCCTATGTAATGTTTTCTGATCTCTCGCTACAACGGGAGGTCATCGCCACAGCAGCCTCGCTGCACCGGAACACCTGCCACCCTGGCGGGGTCAGGTTGTGTAGAAATTGGACATAATTATTTTTCCGTGCGTTGCGTCATTTCCCTAAACCGGTCTTTTGATTATAGAACCTTTCATGTTTCAAATTTGAAAAGTCACCATCCTTCATAGCTTTGTAATGGACTGGTCAGTTAGTTTAGAAGCACCCCAAGGAAAGGGCGTATATTGATCTCTTCACTAGTCGTTCGGGGATGAACGAGCGGTAAATTGGTATTTATTGTAACGAACCGAATCGTTGTTATTTAGGAAATGAAAAATGTCAGGAAAATTGGGGCCCTCAGCCCGCCAGAGCGGACCAGATACCGCTAGGGAGGCGATGCACTAGTGGGATAAGTGGCCACCAGAATGGGATGGATGGGACAAAATGTAAATAATGCAAAGTCTTAATTTCTCCTTTTCTAGAAACACCAAAAAGAGGCGAGGATCAACCCAGAAACCCTCAAAAGGCTGCTCTAGTCTTTGGAGGGAAGGAGAAATAAATTTCTAGCGTAATGAGGTCGATAGATTGTAGACTTCCAGTCAAATTCACCGTCCCATCGTTCGGAAACTAGATTTCAAGCTACCATCCCTCTGAGAATGCTTGGCACCTAGGTAGGCTAGGTTTATTAATTGAGTAGTTATAAATCCATTATTCACTTCGTAGTATATTGGAATTTGACGGTAGAATTTATGCGTAGGCTTTCGTGCACCGAAACGAGATGATCGTACTCGTATCCTAGGTGTTACATCAAACGTATACTGTAGGAGGAAGCCTTAGTCAGTGAACTAGGGCTAGGCTATGGTTGATTTCCTATTTGTGAGGTGTATGTCGATTTATTATGATATGGTATGCATGCGTGTATGTGAAGAATGAAAATGTGGAAACAAACCTAATGAATTGATTATGAATGAATGATTGTATGCCATGAATAAACACTTGATTGTATGATTTGAGTATTGTACATTATAGATGTGATTGTGATTGTGGTTGTACTAATTGGGATCGGATGTCACGTATCGACATACATATTGGAACGAGTGTCACGTTCCGACACACTAACCGGGATCTGATGTCATGTACCAACATACATATTGGAACGGGTGTCACATTTTGACACACTAATTGGATCGGGTGTCATGATCCGACACACTAACAGTTTGGGTATGGGTTCCATGAAAGGACTATTGACTTGTCATATATTCGTATTGTTGAGGAAGTGGAATTGTGTGTTGCTCCTGAAATGATTACTGGATTGTACATTGTATGTATTTATATATGTGGGTTACAGTGTCGTAAATTAATTGGGTATATCTCGTAAGGAATGAATTTTTAAGGGTTAGGCCTAAATCGGGATGTGATAAGGTAAATGGAGACCGAGGGTCCAGGTGTCGCTATGTATTGCCTTAGGAAGTGGTAATGGGTATTGTTGTTGAGAATTGGGGTGGTGTTATGTTGTAATGTCAAATAGTTAAGTGTTACCCGGATAGGGGATTAATATTGAAACGGTTAATAGGCCTATATAGAATGTACTATGGAGGCAAGGGGTTGATCGGTGATGTGGACGACGTAAGGGCGTGTCATGAGTGGTTGGACGGGTTGGTGGTAATTATATTCGAGATCTCCTTCGAGAGACAGAATAGTTAAGTTATGATTAAGAACGGAGCGAGTAAAGGGTTAGAGTTAAGTGTACTAGTATGATTTAAGTATCCAGAAATGGTAAGGGTAGGAAAATATAAAGGTGGGGAAATGAATAGTCTTATTGCATGTTTTATTGGTCGCTTTCTTATATTATGTGGTGGGTATTTGGGTTCACCCGATGATGCCTAGCAGTACGTGTGGTTTCATACTGATACAACCCTTACTATGCCTTTTGGGCATAGTCTAGATGTAGGTTCGATGACGTCTCATAGGTGAAGACAAAGATAATCTCCATTAGCTTCCATGTTTCCTTCCGGATGGTTGTATCTATGTCTTTTGTTAATGTATTCGTATCTTGTACTCTTAGAAGTTGTTGTACGTGTTTAGACTAGATCCCTGGGGTGTTAATTACTTTACAAGTCTTAACTCGATTTGTTTTAAAATTCTTATTTTATGAAATCTCCATGAACTTGTTTTTATCTTAGTTTTCTTAATCTTCCACATGTTTTTCATGTTTTGGGAATCTAGGGTTCTCCTACTTAGGTATTGGAGTTGCCCCACGGCCTGGTGGGTTGGGTTGTGACAGTGAGTTTTGAGAGCTTATTAGGACATTTTGACAAATTTGAGTGTAGAATTTTTAGCGCGGTTTCCACATTTCTCATTTGACTCCAATTTTGATCCATCTCCATTTTAAGTGAATATAATAACTAAACGACCGTATTATTAACATTGTGTTTCTATGATTGATAGTGTGGCAGTATTCGAAGGCCATTCATAAGGGAAAAGGTCCAAAGACGTGATTTAGAGCATGTGCAGTCAGCCTAAAGGTAGGCTATGACTTTCAATTCCTTATAATGAACTTGATTATGTGAAAACATGTTAATTTGAGTTAATTTGGGGCAGGTACTTAGTTGATCATGTTAGCTTACTTATAATTCATGTTTTATGCTTAAATCATGTTTTTCAGGATTAGAAGCATGTTAGTTGCTAATTGTGATCATCCTTATCTTGTGGTGTGCCTTCATTGTTGTTGTTATTGTTAGGTTTGAGCATGTCAGGTCTTAGTCAAATCTTAGACTACTGTTTGCCATACACTTGCGATATTTGGAGCCGTTTGTCCTTATTTCTAACCCAACATTGTTCGGATGGTATAGATCTTTGTAGACTAATGTAACATACTTGTGTATGATATAATTAGCCTCAAACTAGGCAGTGACTCAAATTTGATGACCTTTTATCCATTTCTTCGTCTTTTTATGGCCCCGTGTGCTACGATTGAAATATTGGGCTTCGCTTAGCCACTTGGGACTAGTGTTAGCTCGATCTTAGAGTATTGTATTGATTAACTGAGACTGGACGTCATTTCATGGTGGTTCTGTGACGATGAGTTGATATGAGATCCTTTGGTTGCCATTATAGTCTAAAATTAAAGGTATGGTCATGCTGCTACTTATCCTCTACAAAGTTGATACACATCGGCTAGAGCTCACTACACCATTTTAGGCCTACGACCACCCCGGTAAAGTGTAGCCTAAACTAGCAAAAACTGTGCCCTTCGATAAAAGGCCACACTTTTTTACTTTAAGCTACACTTTTTAGGGGGTGTCCTAACGAAGCGTAACCTTGAAATTAGACCACACTTTTGAATTGTTGCCAAAGCAACAACACTTAAAAAGCATGGCCAAAGAGGTATAAAGGCCACGCTTTGGAGTATTTCATTAGCAACACTTTTATCTGATTATACTACACTTAAAAGTGTGACCTTTGTGTTGTTATTGGTTACACTTTAAAAGTGTAGCCTTTTAAATCTCACCTACAACAACACTTATAAAGTGTAGCTTTTCTTATGTACAAGATAAAATTTATAAACAATAGGCCACACTTTCGAAGTGTTGCAATGCTATGTAGAATTTTTGTAGCCACACTAACAATAAAATTTAGTTTGTATATAATCAATAATCACAATTAAATATATATAAGTGATATAAAGCACAAAATTAGCTTATAAATAATTTGAAAGTATATATTTCAAATTAAATAAACTTCGAGAACATGTCCCATACATATAGAAAGCAATTGCTTAAAGATCTCTATTAGCAATACATTCCACAAAACCAAATGTATTCATACAACATTTATGATAATAGTACAAAAACTCTTTATCGTTCACTATAATAGATCGAGTTTACTTCTGTCCTCTATTCATCAAATTCAATTAATGGCATTTTCCTGCACATTCAAAAGTAAATTATAAGTTAGAGAATCGTGTATTTCATATGCTCACTATATTGTTCAATTTCCAGCCCCTTCCCAACCCGTTCACAGTTAAATGATCCCCAAACATGTACAAAAACTATAAAATCTGGGAGAAAACAATAGGGTATGTATTCCAAGACCGTCAGAGTAGGAAAATATGAATGATAAAATAAATCTGGGCAAAAATAGTAGGCAAACAGTTAAATGATCCCAAACATGTACAAAGCAGACCCAATATGAATGATGAAATCTGGAAGAAAACAATAGGCAAACATACAAATGCATAAAAAACATGTAATAAGTTCATCACAAACATGGGAATTTCTTCACTGCCGTATTATCAAAAGAAGGAAGGGTTTATACATTCTCTTGGGGAAATGAAACTAAACTTGGTCATCAAACTAAGCAAACTGATCTGGAGCCCCGTCCATTATTAGGCGCATTAGAGAATATTCCAGTGGTGCAAATTGTAGCAGGATATTGCTCATTGTGTCACATTTTATCAGAGAAGGACAATGGAATGAAACTTTGGTAAGCCAACATGCCCCACCACTATTAATTCCCCTTATTCTTAACACCAAATATCAATTGCAAGAAGGAGAGAATTGTTACTTTTGGAAGAGAACCTACAAATTGTTCTTGTTGTAGCAAACTTGGAACAAATTCAATTGATCACGTCTTTGTGTCTGGGCACTTTGCCAATTATATCTGGAAATTCTTTTCAAATTCCCTGGGCATTACTCACAGACACATTCCTCTAAGAAATACACTGATGGGGTGGTGAAGTATGGAATCTAATTCTGAGGTTCATAAACTTATTCTTCAAATTCTAGACCTATTATCATTTGTTGGAACTTTTAGAAGAATATGTGATGTGCAAAATATGTAGGCAAAAAGTCTAGCAGTGCAAGAGTCAAATTCCTGGTCTTTAAAGATACTAGTAGACTCCGTATGATAGTCTATCCCTACATAATTTCGCCTGCAATTGGGGAGAGTTGATGTTGTTGATAAAAGGATGCAGACAACTGGAATTGGCACTAACAACTAGGCTGAAAGTCAGGTAGCTTTACATGGACTGCACTGGTGTGTTCAACATTCATACATGAAGCTGATATTGGAGGTCGACTCAGAGCTATTAACCAAATGGCTCAACAGCAATGCCAAAACTCCATGAAAGATTCAGCACACCATCAACGAGCTCAGGAACACTGCTGGAAAACTGGAATTCTTTAGGTATACACAATCCTATTCTAACAAGAATTGTTATATCACTACATATGACAACTATGTCAAACCAGGAGCCCAGATCCTTCCCCAAACAAGAATCATTCCACAACCATACAAGGAAAAAAGGAAAACCAATAATGCAAGACAACACATTGGACAACTTCCAGAAGAGCATAAACTCACTCAAATGCTTCCGAGTAGTAAATCCCTCAATCTCAGCTGCTGAATATGCCTAGGGTTCACGATTTTCGGCACTTTCTCCTGTACTTTGGAATTTCAGTTGTAACTCGTGATTTGTTCCATTCCAATAACCCCAAAGTAATCAATTCCTTCTTATTCTCCTCTTCTAAACACAAAATAAATATTCAATTAATTGACAAGAAGACTATTTTTAGTACTATATTATTAGTAGAGTAGTTACTTACGCTTGAGGAAATCGGTATTAGGGAGAAGAGAATTGTAGGTATCGCTAGCTTCAACTCTTCAGTTCTTCAGAGAAAAATGGCTTAGCTTCAGCTCAGTTCTTTAGAGAAAGACGACTACATTCAACATCAAGAGAAGAAAAAAACTAGACTTTCAAAGAAAATCAGCCCATTAATATGTAATACAACTACGAGCTAGACTCCGAAAAATCAACAAAATTCGTATCAACAACACAAGAATATCAAAACCCTAAGTTAAAATTTAGACTTTCAAAGGTACACAAGAATATCAAAACCCTAAAGCTAGAATTTAGACTTTTAAAAATATAATTTCTTACCTGATAAACCCTATTCCAACAACCCTGATGCTTTAAGACGTGAGGCAACTTCATCTGTGAAGCATTTGGTTCAACTTTCAACAAGAAATCTGATGGAACAGCTCTTCAACAATGAATCTGTGAGGAAAATCCTGTTCTTCAGCTCTTCAATCCTCAATAAAAAATTTGTGAGGAAAGTTGTGTTCTTCAGTTCTTCTTGAGAGAAAGTGTATTGTTCTTCAGTTCGTCAGCTGAAAATTGTGTTCTTCAGCAGAAGTTTGACGGAAATTTGTGAGGGAAATCATACGTGTTCTTCAGTTCTTCTTGAGAGAAAATCGCGTTCTTTCAGTTCTTCAGCTGAAGTTTGAGGGAAATGGAAACTAATTATTTTTTCTTTAGCTGAAAATAAGTTTTAATGTTTTATTTTTTTTCCCAATAAAAATTAGAGGGAGAACAAGTTTTCATGTTAAAAATGTTGGAGGGAATATAATATTTTAGTGAAAACACTAAGGCCACATTTGTAATATGTTGTTTATACAATTATAAAAATAGGACACTTTAAAAGTGTGGCCATATATGTAAATAGTTGTTGCCAATTATGACATACTATAACAACACTTATAAAGTGTAACTTATTCCATTAAAGAGTACACGTTACAAGTATTGCTAATATTATTGAAGCTAAAAGTGAAAAACTTGGGCTACGCTTTAAAAGCGTCCCCAAAAGTATTTTAGGCAACACTTAACAAGTGTTGTCCAAATTTAGTGTGGTCGTAGGCCTAAAATGTTGTAGTGGCTTATTGACCCTTTGGAGGTTATCCACAGTTTGAGGTTCGGGCTCTACACTCCATGTATATGGGAAACTCTTATTGGTTACTTGGGAGGTTATCCACAGTTTGAGGTATGGGCTACGGTTTCTCCGGTTCTAGACTCACTGTGACTTTCTCTTAATATATATAACCATTTATTGTACATGTTGGGCTTATGGGGTCCATTTGGGTTTTTACTTTAACATGCGCACAAATGTATCTTCTAGGCTTATAAGGGTCTAGTTAGGTTTGGTTAGTTATACTTAGTTCTTTTTTGTTCTTAGTACACACATGTACATCTCTTTTAAATTCCACATTGAACTCTGTTGTGTCTAGATTCTATCATTTCATATTGCTTTCATTTTTCCTGCTCAGTTGGACTATGATGCCTAATAAGTACCTGTTGTTTTTGTACTCATACTACACTATGCATCATATTTGTGATGCAGGTTCGAGCACCAGCTACTAGCGTTAATATTCAATCTTGTTGCAGCTTTAGTTTAGAGGCCAGGGTGAGCACATGGCGTTCTAGACTTACCTATCTCTATATGTATTTGTTGGCTAGTCTTTTACTTTTTGAGACAAGCCTTGTATATTGGGCCCACCTTTGGGACTTTTACTTTTTTTATATTAGAAGTTTTGTACTTGTGACTTCCACGTTCTAAAAGGGATCTTTTGTATATATTATTTTGGTTTGCTTCCGCCTGTTGTTCTATTTATGTTGTTAAATTGTCGCTTCCTATTTATTTCTACCTTATATCCATTACTTGTTGTTGTGGTTTATTGGTTGGCTTATCTACTGGTGGGTTATAGAGGTTCCATGATGACTCAAGAAATTGGGTCATGACAAGTTGGTATTAGAGCCCTAGGTTCACCGGTCTCACTTGTACATAGCTAATACCTAGTAGAGTCCTACAGGTTGGTGCAGAGACATATGTATCCTATCTTAGGGAGGATAGAGGGTTTCTTTAGGAATTTTCTCTCATTTGTATCACTTTTCTGCAGCGTATGTATTATTGGTTTCATGGAATCTCACTTGTTTCATTCTTTTGTAGGATGGCTCGTACGTGCCGCTTATTGACCATGGGTAGAGGTTAGCCTCCTCAATAGTCCAGGGATGCAGTACCATCCCCTGATAGATAGAGGGATCCAGAGTCGGCATCGGACCGTAAAAAAGCTTATGTTCCCAATCAGCCAGTAGGGTCGGGCCCAGCCAACCACCACCTGCACCAGTTATGGTTGTCAATCTTGAGGCAGCCATTAATCAACTTCTGACCATTCTTGAGAGTATGCAGCAGGCCGCAATTGTAGCTACAATTGAACCAGTTCCATCTCTGTAGGGTCAGTCTACAATAGAGGTACCTTAGGTTTAAGAACCATCTTGGGGTGCGCAACCTATGATTGCAGTTGGAGCTATTCCACTAAAAGATAAAAAGATACAAGGAATGTTCTCGAGGCTTTTACCGTTGAGGTTTTCAGGGATATTGGAAGGAACACCCATGAGTTTCTCACTATTTACCATGAGCGTCTATATACTTTGGGTTTGGTGAACTCAAGAAGAGCCGACTTCATTGCTTACCAGCTTGAGGGGACAACCAGAGGATGGTGGTGCTCTAATCTTGAGACTAGGCCAACTAGGTTTCCTCCTATATCATGATCAGAGTTTTTTAGGCCTTTTTGGCTAGGTTCATTCCCCGTAGTGTTAGAGATCAACTTCAGGATCATTTTTCGAGGTTGTAGCAGGGCAGCATGACTATGTCTGAGTATGAAGCGAGGTTTCACGAGCTCTCCCGCAATGCTACTATGATTCGACTTACTGAGGGGGAGAGAGCTTGGTGTTCTGTTAGAGTTTTGAGACTTTAGTTATAGATTGAGACCCAGGCTATGGTCTCTAAGGGCTATTTTTTTCTGGATATAGTTGACCATGCCCACACTATTGAGTAGTTCCATCTTAAGGCCTATGGGGACAACGACAAGAGAGATAAGTATGAGGGTAGTGACAGTGGGTCCCATTCTAGACCTAGGGACCCCTATGATAGGCCCTAACAACAGTTTCACCAGGGTTAGTCCAGTTGGCCTATTTAGGCCTCACTACAGGGTTTAGAGCATGAACGATATAGTTAGGGTAATCTGGTTCCGAGTCAAGGTTGAGATGGTTCAAGGTCAGGTGCTTCAGGCCATAGTAGCCGATACTTTATGTGCTGATCTTCAAAAGGTTTTTATGATTGTGGGGAGCTTGATCATTGGTTTAAAGATTTCTCTTTGTGCAAGCGGATTACACTAGCACCACAGACAGTTCCACCCGCATCACCTCTAGTTAGATGCCGAGACCAGGGCGAAGACCGTCATGATAGTCATCAGGGTACACGAGATGGTTGATAAACGCTCAAACACACCTAATCCAATACTAGGTGTAGGCGATCGAAATCTAGTATAAAACCCAATGAAGAGTTGGGGCCGAACCCACAGGGGCGGTACAAGTTCGAATTCAGTTAAGAAGTTATAAACTTGATCTAATCAGTTGTAGGAATAGAAACTATCAAAAATATTTATACGAATTGAAAGGGTGACACAAATGTCAGATAGGAGATTGGTTTGTCAATTAGCAACTAAAACAATTTCGAAAATAGGGGAAACAACAAATAGAGAGGAATTATTGGGGATGTGATCGATTATAGGCTAATTTTGCTTTATGGGTAATTGTTTACTTAAAAATTGCTAAATCTTAGTGATTAGACTAGACTATAGATGCAATAGCTTTCTCTCGAACAACTATTACGATTCAGGCGAGTTCTTTCGAACCTCGACAAGCTTAACACTATAAACAACCCAAAACTTTAATTTATCTACTCTCTTGAGCTAGATAGGTAAGAATGAGTTAAGATTCACTCTCTCAAGTTGAACCCACAATAACCCAATCACTACAATCATCAATCGATAGCTTTGGTTCTAAAACCTCGAGAGAGAGAAAGCCCAAAACACTAAGTTAGAACTACATTTGCAACTACAATTCATAAATTAACACTCAGCTATCAATTAAACCCACTTTAAAACAACATTTAGATTAGTAAAAAATAATACTCATAAGCTAATTAAGCAAATAATCACATGATCACACCCCGAGAATTGGGGTTTAAGCCACACATCATAGACGAGAAAAAATCAATACCAATTAAGTGTGTAACACTCTGGAAAATAGTAGGTTAAACTAGAGCCTAAACGTAAGGGTTAAAAATCATAAAATGACTCCTCGTAGATTAGTAGACCACTAGACATGAAATCCAGGCTATAAGAGTCAAGGCCAAAGGGCAAGTACCAAGGCAAAGGGGCCAAGCCAAAGCCAAAGCCAAAGGACAAGGTTGCCCCTAGCTTGGAGCATACTGCCCCAACTTTACGACCATCACCACGGCCAGTGGTCTTGACCACAGCTCATGGGAGGCCTCGTGGAGTTGCCTTGGCCATTGAGGAGTAGCCACAAAGTGGCCTAGATACTGCCTCAAGGTCCACGAGAAGGAACACAGCTAGTGGTCTTGACCATGACTCGTGGAGCCCCTCGTGAAGATGCCTTGGGCAAGTGAGCTTAAGGCCCCAAGTAGCATAGCTATTTCCTCAAGGATCACGAGAGGGACCACGACTCGTGGTCTTGACCATGGATCGTGAATCCCCTCATGGGAGTGCCTTGGGCTTGTGAGCTTGTGGCACCAAGTGCCTAGCTACTGCCCTATCTTCACGAGTGCTACCACAGATTGTGGTCCTCACCAAGGCTCGTGAAGGCGGCTTGTGACACCTGGGCGTGGTGACTTAATGAAGTTTAGTTAAGTCTTTTCCTTTTCAAGTCAAATTAAAGTGAGGTTGTTTTGGGTATTTTTAGGGGTACTATATAAGTTGTTTTTAAGTCAAAATTCCCTAAACTAAGTCACTTTTCACAAACACCCAAATCAAATCAAAAGTTCATCTCCCTCACAATATTTCTCTCTCTAATAAACCCAAAGAAGAAGAAAAGGAGAATTGGAGCTAGGGTTTGAAGGAAATCAAAGCTTTTTCCTCAATTTCTTTGAATAATCATCCTAAGGTATGGTGGCTTTTCATCTGTGGGTAGCTTTCACCCATAGAGTCCCTTCAAAACTAGATTTCAAAGTTTACAATTTCCCCAAATTCTAGGGTTTTACTCCAATGTCATGGGTTCTCTTCTAAAACGTTTTCAATTATTGTTTTATGATGAATTATTGCTGATTTATGAAGAAATACCCCCAAGAACCCATGAATTCCCCATATTACTAAATTGTGATTTCATAAAGTGGGTTGATTGATTATAGAAGCATGTGTATAGAATATGTCTATATTGATTTGGTTTATTGAATCATGATGTTCTCCATATCTAATGTAGAAATTCAAGATGCTTGGGTTGAATGTGATTTATGGTCCTTGAAGGGCAAATTATGAAGGTTTGTACGTGTTGATGAAAATTGTGTATGAGCTTATGATTCACTTAGAAAGTGAAGATTCTATGACTATGGTGTAATTGTCATATTGTTGAAAGATCATTCTCCCTATACCCTTACACATGACTGCATGTAATGTCTATAATTTTGACAATGTTGTTGTGTTGATTGAAAGGTGATTCTCATGAAAACACATGATCATAATGGGAAAGTTCTCCTCACTTATTAAATGATGATTCTAAGGTTGAAAGTCCATTCTCACCTACTTGAATCTATGAACTATTTTATGAGTTATGTTGAATGAAGGGTAAGATACTCCTTCATGCATGTAAATTCAATTCAACACCAAACATGAAATTTTGGGAAATAATGCTTAGCACCGAGTGGATATGGAATATAAAGTAGAGGCCCTCCCGTCAATTCAAAAGGCCAGGTCATCTAAAGTAGTCTCATGAGATGGAAGCTCCCCCGTCAATACAATAGGTTTGGGGTTTCTAGAAGTAATCTCCATATCCCGTGACTATGTGACCACATAGGTCTTTAGCTAGTGGATCCACCTAAAAGCTAATACATTTAGTTCTACCTTAGGCAAGTAGGACATCCCTTCTCGGTGTGGGACATGACACCGGATTCCATGTAGCTCACGTGGTCTATGTCAGTTAAGGCTATTTTCCCTACTTGACAAGAATATGAATATGACAAGAACATGAACATGAACTATACCTATGACTTCTCAAGAAGTTCTACTTAGTGTGAGTGGGGGTATGGGACTACACTTCTGCATTGCACAAGTAGTCTTTGGAAAGGGGTTATGGTGTGGTTTTCTTATGCTATGAAGATATATGAATTTATTCATGTATGATATGGATTGTTGCTAAGAGTGGCTTTCCTTGTTACAAGTTAGTGAACATGAATGTTTCCTTGTCTATGAGTATTGGCTATGGATGAGGTCAAGGTATGATATGTATGATCAGGGTGGCCTAAAAGTGATACTTAGTATTAGATGGGATTATGGGATCTTGTCTATACATTGCACAAGTATAGCTTAGGGTTGCTTATGAATTAGTTTGACTTATGTATTTACACTATTGTGCATGATGACTCTTAAAAATGATATAGTGCATGGTTTCAACTAAAATGTCCCTTTTTGCATCTTTTAAGGATTTTTATGCATGGTTTCTATACTTAGTGCAATTTTGTACTAACCCATATTTTCTACATTTTTCTATAAGTGTAGGTCCCGGTTGTTGAGGTGTGCTTCCTTCCAGATCAAAGCTTGGATTGACTATTATCCACACTTTTGGTGAGTCCTCATGGTTCGAGGGCAAAAGTTGTTGATTCTAGTTTCTTTATTACTTTCTCTTTGAGACTATGTTGTAAAAGGTTGTGACCCTTATTGATATTCGATTGTATTAGATGGTTTAATGAGACAATGTCTAGACTTCCATTTGGTTTTTATGAAAACTCTTCGATTGTAAAAAAGTTTTAATTACGAATCCTTTCTATTACTTATGTTTATGATATGCTAAGGGCTTGTATGAGACCCCTTCGGGGTCAAGTACGCCATGTTACATCTAAGGGGTACCCCTGGGTTGTGACAATATTCCCCATAATCATAGGTAGTGCAATCCAAGTCTGTACAATGATCCACAATGTTCAAAATCAAAAACCCACTTCGAAATCTCTATGTGAACTCTTTCAACAAGGTCCTAAAATGGAGAGAAATACTAAGGAAACATACTGGAGCTAAAAAGATTCTTTCCAAAGATGCAGAACTCCTTTCTTTCTTTTTGAAATTTAATTTATAGTTTCCCAAATTTTGGCATGCAAGGCCATTTGGCGAGGTAAGTCGAGGGTCTCCGACTAAGTCGGTGACGCGCCAAACTGATTTATTCCATCGCCGATGTTCCATGGTTCTTTGTCCTTAGGGTTTTCTGACTTTAAGCGATCCCCGTTGGTGTTACCGATCCGTTTGACAGTTCGTTGAATGTCCAAATCCATCGCCAACTTTGCTTCTCCCCAGGGTTGGCAATCTGGAACTTTAGGCGAGCTGAATCTCCACTCGGCGAGTCGCCGAGTGGCTTTGGCGATTATTAGCTTTTGCTATCTTCAACCTTGTTCAAGTTTTTAGCTTGTTTTTGCCTAGTAATGTCCTTGCCTTGCTCCTTTTTGCCTTATTTGCTACAAATCAACATTTTAATATCAGTTCGGGGCATAAATTAGGCATTTGAAGACGATAAACTATCAAAACAAAGCCCTAAATGAGCCAAAATCTCGGACTTATCAACATCCCCAACTTAAACATTTGTTTGTCCTCAAGTAAACTCAAATTCAATCAGTTCAACAAGGATGTCTACAAATAGTGCTACTCAAGACTCAACATACATGCACACAAGAGGTTCAAACTACACATGCAATATTCAATTGTGCACTCTAAGTTTCAAATTGTGACTAATCGTCATCGAATGGAGTTAAGCGCACAATGCTTGCTTCAAATGCAGGCTCAGGCTCAATAAAAGCATTTGAATGCCCTCACAACAAAAATGATCCCATCTTCACACAAAGAGCATCAAAATTTTCAGAATGTAGGAACCTCAAACAACTCTCACTCTCTAATAAATAAACACATGCATGATCAATTCCCATAGGCTTGCCCATATTTTCCAATCAACAAGATAATAAGCTCGTTCAAGATCATAAATGTTTTCCAAGGGTTGTAATGGGGCTGAAGGTAATGATATAATCATTTAGGCTTAGTGACTTCTATCTTCATGGAGCATGACCTGCAGTTCAATCTTTCACCTTTTCTATAACACTTTTTGATTCTCAAAATTACACCGTATTATTTCAATCAAACATCATTGGACACCCCATTTCATTTTCTCATTGCTCACACTTTATTTCAATAATTTTTTTCTTTTTCAATCTGTTTCTTATTTTCATTTCTCTCTTTTTATTTTTTTTTATATGGAGGGGTGATACGCTCAAATTACACCTCCCTAAAGAAGTATAAGCGATCGTTATCAAGTAAAGAACCAAACTTGTAGGTTGCGCTCGATCCCACGAGGAAAATGGTTTAGACCTAACTTTAACCAACAATTATATTTGTTTAGTCAAATTACTTCCAGGAAAAAGTAATTAAAGGGGGGATGGGGTCTGTGGAACAAATTGTAAGAATTCAGTAAGTAATCAGTAAACAAAAGTCAATTTCGGTTGTATCAAGATGAGCTAATTAACTAGGGTATACGTGTTCCCCATAAGCTCATAACGCAGTAATCCTAGTAATAGCAATCATTTCCTAGTGTACTACATGCAAAGTGATAAGTTAGGTATCTCTAAATCCTTGGTCCGACATCTACAGAATTTCACCCCGCACCTTGGTCCGACTACGTGTGTATAGCTTACTAACCCTTACATTTACCTCATATTAGACATCACATCGATGTTTGGCTTAGTTATTACTTCGCACAAATCGACACTAGCCTATTAGATAGTATCAAAATAAATCTATGTTGATAACTTTATTCTTCTTGATTACCTCCTTGGTCCGGCAAGTAGCAACAAGGCGAGTTCTAACGCGTTCACTCATTAAAAAGACTTCTAGATGAAAGAATTATCAATGCATGCAAAAACACTATTCAAGAATTGCTTAGTTACTATTCATACTTTGTTAATCGCTAATGGTTCCCACAACCCTAGTTGTGGAGTTTAGCTACCCATAATCATATGAACACAATTCATTGTTTTAGATGAAAGAATTATGAACTTACATAAGAAGAAGAATAAACCCATAAATTCAACTTGAATTGCAACACCAAATTCTTCAAAACGAACTTAAGAAATCAATAATTGCTAGGTTTGCAAGAATAATCTCCCAAGTCACAAAATAGAACTAGAGTAATAATGTCTAACCTCAAAAAACGAGGTTTACATGCCCTATTTATAAAAAAAAATAAGTCCTAAATTAAAAGGGAAACAAAATAAGGAAAGTTTGTCCATGACTTCAAAAATTTTTGGCTTCCAAAAATCAGCTTCTCTGAAGCAAACAACGGAACTGCAGTACGGACCGCAGATCGATCTATTGTTCATCAATCCCTCTCCATAGCTCCACACTTACTATCTTCAAACATCAGGTACTGGAACCATCGCAGTATCATTCTACGGATCAACAGGATGGTTCGTAGAACAGCCACTATGGTTCCGCACTTGGTCAGAATTCCCTAATTTGCCTTCCATGCCTTGCCTGCTGATCTACGGTCACCATCTACAGAGCGTCAATGGACATACGGTCCGTAGACCACCTCTGTAGATTCCTTATTCTCCATTTCTTTCAGCTGTCTCTTTACATCCGCGCCTAAACATCTTTCCTACAAAACATGATAAAAACATATAAAACCAATACAAAAAGAACCTAGACACACACAACTCTTAAGTAAAATGTATTAAAAATACTGTAAACTCACGGTATATCAACACCCTCAACTTAAATTCGTTGTTTTTCCTCAAACAACGCACTAAGACTCTAAACGACACTTGTATAGAAGCAAGCATGTCATGCACAAGCAATCACATGGCTTTCTCCCCCGACTCTCTTCTCGAGTGCAAATCTCTTCTCTTAGACTCAACAAGCTAACTTGTGCGGATCACAACATGAAAAAGATCAACCAACTAACACACAACATACACTGTTTTACTATCACCAAGGTACCAACTTTCCGACAATGTAACTAGCGCCCTTACCTCAAACGAAATCCCTTTTTCACACAATGAATATGAATTTGAGTACAAGGATTTATTAAACACTCACACTCAGAAGTAACTTCAAGTACAATTAGTGCTCAATACCATAGGCTTGCCCTTATTTTCACTGTGTAGACTCTCCAAACTAGATTATAGGATCACTATAGGACTTTCTTGGCTTGTAACGTAGGGTCAGGGTCAGGTGTGGTGCATTTGCGTCTTCTTAGTGACTTTCTGCCCTCCTTGACATTACACTAGTCTTTCTACCTCTTTTTTCCCTAATTTTTACATCCTACCGTTTTACCTTCTTTCCCTTGATTTTCTTTAACCATGGATGTGACTATTGACGTTGTCGCTCTTTATTTTTCACTTTCATTTTTTTCTTGTGTTTTATTGTTTTCTTTAGCTTTCAACAAGTCACATCCTTTCCTTTCTTTTTTTTTCTTTTTCTCATTTTCAACATCAAACTCTTTTCATAGCCATTTTTCTTTTGGTTTCTCTCTTTCACAACCACCCTCAACTTATGGGTTTTCCATTGGTTGAGGTACACAATACCTGATGTCGAATCAGGGCCAAGATTGAAGTTGCCTTTTACATTAGCAATCCTCAACTTAGGCTTTTGGCCTAAGTCTAGGTGCACATGTCCAAGGAGGAGCCGGGGCTAACATAATAGATTATGGGAAGATGAGTTAGAGGCTTAAAAAAATGGTCTAATTTAGGCTCAAAGCATTTGGATCAAAGAGAGCAGTTAGTTAATTTGGTTGGATTCTCTTTTAGGTAATTTGTGGACTTATCAGAACAAAGGCCTATGATCACTTCCTCACCTCTAGAATAGATTGTGTTAGCAGGACTAACCGAGCAAGTTCTAGATTGGCACAAAACTGTTTGAATCAATCAACTATTCTCACACACTCTTGGCACATAGTTTCATTATCAGATTACCCAGTTCAAGTTTTAGCTTAAGTCATGCCATCAAGTTGATTCATTATTGTGCCATACTCAGAGCCAACACATTCAACTTATCTTAGTCTACAACTTCTAGCACACATCACAAAATTTGGACGGGTACCATTTTTCATAAGCCATCATACTTCATTATTTTTCATGTTTCTACACATACGATCCTAACACATGCCGGTTCAACATAAATTAAACAATCTCTTGGCGAAAAAGAACACAGGCAAGAAAACCCCAAGAGAGGATTATGAGTTGGGTTACTCAAATTTCACCCTATCACTTACAATCCATTTACCCTACCCCCAACAAAAATGGTGCAATTGTCCCCAATGCATAGAAAAATAGTAAAAAGTAATGTATTTGGGTGAAGCAAACCTGAGGTGCATAGCACCGACGAACCATCAACAAACGGGTGGGTCCAGTTGCCCGGATCAGACAAAATTAGGGTTTGGATCCAAGAGACCCCGTCTACGGTCCGTGGATCAATCTACGGTCCGTAGATTGGGACCGTAGATGACATTCTAACTTGGAAAATATCAGAACTTACCTGGGAACTACGGACATTATTGACTATCCGTGGATTGAACCATGGGCCGTCAATGGGGTCCGTAGACCGCTGCACCAGACCTTTTTCCTGCAGATTCTGCTTTTCGTCCCTGCACATGTAGCAACCATTAGCACGTTCTTTTTACATTTTCTGGACACTTTTTAGACACGGACTCTATGCTATGTTTAGCCAACACTAAAACAAAAGTAAAACAACTATCTAAATAAGTGCAGAGAAGCAACTAAACAAAGAAAATTAATAAACGAAAAACAAAAACCTATTGTTGGCTAGATTTCACATCTTGAGTTGCCTCCCTAGCAACGCTTGATTTAACATCGCGGCACGACGCAGGCCTCTTGATTAGTCAGACTTCATCAAGATGATAGGCTTCAATAACTTCTTGCACAGTTTCTGCGTTTCCCAAATAGATCTTGATCCTTTGCCCGTTAACCATGAACCTTGTTCCTTCACTGTTTTCAAGCTCAACCGCTCTATGAGGAAGCACTTTTGTGAGCAAAAATGGCCCGGTCCATTTGTATTTGAGTTTACCCGGAAACAAGCACCTAGAGTTGAATAGAAGCACAAGATCACCCACAACAAATTCTCACTTTTCAATTCTTTGATCATGATAGCTCTTCGTCTTCTCCTTGTACAAGGCTGAACTTTCATAAGCTTTTAAGAGAAATTCATCAAGCATATTCAAGTCATTCATTCTTTGATTAGATGCGACGCCCCAATCCAAATTTAGCTTCTTCATCTCCCACAAAGCCTTATGCTCTAGCTCTACCGGTAAATGGCAAGACTTCCCATATACAAGTTGGTAAGGAGACATACCTATGGGGGTTTTGTATGCAGTGCGATAGGCCCAAAGAGCATCATCAAGCTTACTTGACCAATCCGTTCTATTAGCATTCACAGTCTTCGCCAAAATCTGTTTGATCTCTCTGTTGGATACTTCAACTTGCTCGCTAGTCTGTAGATGGTAAGGAGTGGCTACATTGTGGTGGACACCCTACTTCTCAAGTAGTTCCTTGAACAACTTAGTATACAAAAGTGGGATCCTTCATCACTGATAATCGCCCTCGGTGTACCAAATCTGGAGAAGATATTATTTTTTAAGAATGCGGTGACACTTTTACCTTCATTGTTGGGGTGCGCAACTTCTTCCACCCACTTTGATACATAATCAACCGCAACAAGAATATATTCCATCCCATGTGAACTCACAAATGGACCCATAAAATCAATGCCCCATACATCAAACAACTCTATCACCAATATAGGATTCATAGGAAGCTCTTGCCTCTTTGAAATCCCTCTTTCTCTTTGGCAACGATCACAAGACTTGGCGAAATCATGAGCATCTTGGTGGATGGTAGGCCAGTAGTACCCACAATGCAAAATCTTATGCGCAGTCTGAATACCACTATGATGCCCACCAATAGGCGATTAATGGCATGCTTCAAGTACAGTCAACATCTCAACCTTGGGCACACTGTGACGAATAATCCCATCAGCACAACTACAATACAAGTAAGGCTCATCCCAAAAGAATTTCTTCACTGCATAAACTTTTTCCTTTGGTGAAAAGACAAGTCCGGGGGCTCCAAATCGCTTGCCAAATAATTAGCAAAATCTGCGAACCAAGGAATCAGATCATGAGAAGCAGCCAATACCTGTTCATCAGGAAAATCATCATTAATTTCAGCCCTATCAGCAAGCTTAAGCATAGCCTCTTCCTCTAATCTGGACAAGTGATCGACAACTTTATTTTCGGTCCCCTTTCTATATTTTACCACAAAATCAAACTCTTGCAGAAACAATGCCCATCTAATCAGCCTCAGTTTTGCATCCTTTTTCGCGATCAAGTACCTTAATGCAGAATGGTCAATATGCATTATGACCTTAGTACCACGCTGGTAGGATCGAAATTTTTCGAACGCAAAAACCACCGCAAGAAGCTCTTGTTTAGTCACATTATAATTCTTCTGGGCCATATTCAGAGCTTTGCTAGCATAGTAAATAAGATGGAGAGTTTTCTCTCGCCTCTGTCACAATACTACACCAAGCGCCACTCCACTCGCATCGCACATTACCTCAAACGGTTGTCCCTAATCCAGTGAAATAATGATAGGTGCAGTAACCAACTTCTCCTTTAGTTCTCCAAATGCTCTCAAACAAGCATCATCAAAATCAAACTTATATTTCTTTTCGAGCAGTTTGCACAATGGATGTGCAATTTTAGAGAAATTTTTTATGAACCTCCTATAAAAACCTGCATGCCCAAGAAAACTTCAAACACCTTTCTACAGAGATAGATGGTGGAAGCTTTTCAATTACCTCTACCTTTGCTCTATCAACCTCAATGCCCTTCTCAAAAATCCGATGACCCAGAACTATCCCTTCTTTCACCATAATGTGGCATTTCTCCCAATTTAGCACCAGATTGCAGTCTTCACACCTTTTAAGCACCTCATCCAGATGATCCAGACAATGGTCAAAAGAGTCACCTACCACAGAGAAATCATACAACGCTGAAAGGTTGCTAGAGCATTGCACAACCCGAAGGGAATCTGTTTGAAGGCGAAAGTCCCATAAGGGCAAGTGAAAGTGGTCTTCTTTTGGTCCTCCGGAGCTATAGAAATCTGATTGTAGCCTGAATAACCATCAAGAAAACAATATCAACCCTTACCAGCAAGTCCATCCAACATCAGATCCATGAATGGCAAAGGGAAATGATCCTTTTTCTGTCCAAGCATTTAGCTTACAGTAGTCCATGCAGACTCTCCATCCAGTCACGGGCCACATCGGAACAAGCTCGTTTCTCTCATTAGGAACCACAGTAATCCCACCTTTCTTGGGCACACATTGAACATGACATACCCAACTACTATATGCAATGAGATAGATAACTCCAACATCCAACCACTTGATGATCTCCTTTTTATCTACCTCTTGCATAGGCAGATTTAATCTTCTTTGGTGCTCAATACTAGGTTTGTTATCTGGCATGAGTTGGATTTTGTGGGAACCAATACCGAGAGAAATCCTAATAATATCTGCAATAGTCCACCCAATAGCTCGCTTGAACCTCTTTAACACAGTCACCAAGCACTCTACTTGTCTCTCATTTAAATCTGCTGCAATGATGATCGGCAAATTATTATCTCTACCCAAGATACATACCTCAAATGCGGTGGTAGAGCCTTAAGCTCTAATTTTGGTGCCTCCACAACAGATGGTCTCGTAGGTGGAGACTCGCAATTTTTCATGTCTAACTCATACTTCTTTGGTTTTGACTTATATTTGCACCTATCGAGTGCAGCTACCAACTCATCGTACTCTTCAATTCCATCACTATCGAAATTCATCATAACTGTTGCTAGTGCCGCAACACTGAGTCGCTCTTCAATTTGCACTTCTCTTCCACTCTCAACTTTGTAGGTTATAGCAGATACCATTTGGAGCTCATTACTCTACTTCATGGACCTACAGATATTGAAATTTACTTCGCCATTATTCAGTTTGAACTTCATCTGCCCCTTCTCCATATCAACCAATGCACGCCTTGTGGCAAGGAATGGTCTCCCAAGGATGATGAGAACCTCAAAATCAACCTCACAGTCAAGAATCACAAAATCCGCCGAAAAGATGAACGACTCCACTTTCACTAGTACATCATGAACTACACCAATGGTCCTTTTCACGGTTCGATCGACCATAAGTAACCGCATCGTAGTAGGCTTTGCATCCCCTGGATCCAAGTTCTTATAAATAGACAATGGCATGAGGTTGATGCTAGCACCAAGATCATACATTGCCTTAGCAAAGTGTAACAACCCTATAGTACATGGGATCATGAAAGCACCAGGGTCTTCCTTTTTCTGCATAATAGACCTTGTAGAAATAGCGCTACAATGCTGCAGTCTATCATCATCTTCAAAACTCACAGACCTTTTCTTTTTCACCAGATATTTCATAAACTTCGCATACCCAGACATTTGATCCAAAGCTTCTACCAAAGGAACATTGATGGAAAGCTCCTTCAACATAGTAATAAACCTGCGATATTTACCATTTTCAGTCTTCTTCAATAACCTCTGTGGAAAAGGTGGTGGAAGTCTAGGTGTGGGGACCACTTTGTGAGATATATCTACTTCTTTCTCTGTCACATTGTCGGACTCTTCTCTAACCTCTACCACATCATCTTCTTTTCTAATCTCAACATCCACCATAGACGACATAGGTGTATCAATGGTTTGCTTACCCCCTCGAGTAGTAACTGCCATACAATGACCATCATTCTTTGATTTTGGATGGTGTTACTGGGAAGAGTGTCAGGTTGACGTGTGTTCACTGTAGTAGATAACTGAGTCATGTACTGCTCTAGATGTTTTATTGACACTGCATGGGCATCAACTTTTTGATCGATACCAGGCAAGTCGTTCCTCATCTCCTTCACATTCTCATTAGTTGCATCAAACCTTCTTATCATCTTCTGCATCATATCTTCAATACACGCCATATTTCCTCAAGCTTCCCTAGTACCAGATTCTCGATTTTGAGGGGGGACATAAGGTCCAGCCCGATCGTTTCTGTTGCCATAGTTGTTCCGGTTGTAGTTGTTGTCGCGATTGAAGTTCTTATCCTGGACATATTGACCCTCTCGGTTGTAATTGCCATAGTTCTGACCTTGGTTTCCTTGACCTTGGCGTCAATTATTCGTGTTGGAACCTTGGGCATTTGGTTGGAAACCCCACTTCTGATCATTCACCGCATAAGCATCCTCTTCATAGTAACACTCTTCAACTGGTGGTAGAGTTCTAGTCAAGTAATTCACAGCATTTACCTTTTCCGCACTTTCGCTCACATACTTCAAGGTGTTCCATACCTCCAGATATATGTCCACTACACCATCAGTAGAAGACCTTTTTTCCTCCAAGATGGTCCTCAAACTCTCGGCCTTCAGTCTGTTGAATGCTCGTGGAGAAGGACCCATGAATAGGTGGAGCCTGGACCACTGTCCATGCTGGAGCTGGGGCTGGAAAATGAGGAGGAGGAATCAGAGGCACCGGGATACTAGATGGGTCATTTAACGAATTGGATCACAGCTATGCTCTCATAGCCTGCAACAGCTAATCATCTTTCGGCTCGGAGATGGAGGCCGAAGAACTACCTTCAGAACCACCCTCGTTGTGAGAGGGAGTGAGGTACGTGGTATAAATGCCCTCACTGTTGGAGCTCTCTTCCGCTAGCGTGGGTTGGACTAGGCCTTTGCCCTTTCCCTTTCCTCCTTTTGGAGGGAGTTTGTAGCTGGGGCCCGAGAAGTAACGGCCTCCTCATTTATAACAATCCCCCGAGCCCTCTTTCGGGGCGGTTGATTTCTACCAACGACTTTGAGTTTAGCCATACCTGCAAAACAAAATTAAAAACGTTAGATTTAATTGAGAAAAAGTTAGTGTTAAACTTGCAGGAAGACTCGCCGAACACCTTCGACGAGCCAAGTTGGGCTCGCTGAAAGTTCCAGCAAGAAATTAATCAGAAATAAAAGAAGGTCGGTGATGTCCAGGGCCATTCGGTGGATCATCGACACCATTCACCCCGAAAGTTACAGAACAATTTAAGGGAAAAGGGGCATAGAAAAGGGCGGTCATAAGGGACTTTCAGCGAGCTCAGTCATATCGTGAAAGTTACAAAACTCAAATCTAGAATTTAGAGAATTAAAGGCGATGAAAGTGGCGTTAGGCGAACCGCCAAATCACTCCGAGAGCTCAACCCAGCTCGCTGAGTAGCCATACCTGCCAGTTTTGCACCCCAGACTTCAACATCAAACCCACAGCCGACGAAAACAAAATTGAGCTCACATCTAAGAAATTCAGTCAAGACCCATAAGACCCAATCCCACGGGGTACTCAGACTTCCCCCGATTTGGCCAAAATTGGCCAATTAACGTCTTTTTCCCTTTAGAATGACGTCAACCGCTCTATCATTGGGCAAAATTCAAAAATTAGCACAATTTAGGGTTACTCAAACTTCACCCCGCTAGACCCACAACATTTTCAACGCAAACCAACAATTTTAACAGGCTAATACTCGAGAATTCATTTTCTTAGGCAAATAAACACCATTTAAAACCAATTACGGGCATTTACGCACCATACAATCAATATATCAACAACAAGCACAGATAACAACTAAAAAAATAATCATGCATTCTATTACAACCAATTTTTATAGCGAAGTTCAGAAAATCAACCTTAGATGCCGAAAATTTGTAAAGCTAGGCTAGCAATGAAATTCGAAAGTCCACCCCAAGTAAAAGATCCCACGCAAAAATAAGAACACAAATATAATAATAAAAATATATAGCGGTTGTGGGAGGTCGGAAGTTGAAAAGTATAAAAATGAAGAGATTTTTGAATTTAAAACGGTTTGCCCTTTTAAAACTCTTCAATTCGCGCGTAGGTCAGTGACCATGACTTACGTCGCTGACCCACTCGATGATGCTCGAATGGAAACCAACTCCTTGATTGGCAAGAAAATTCACTTCCTCATTATATAGAGCCTCGAAGTGTGCTTCCTCGGAGTTTGCTCAACTAACAACATCATTTACACTCTTCAACCCGCTGCCTATCACATTTTTTGACAAAATATCCAATTGGGTCATCATTTAGGCCATATTTTAGTCTCACTCTTGATCCTTCTCAATCTGCTCTTTTGTCACTCTAAAAGTTAGAGGAGACACTTGGTCCTCTCGAGTATACCATGCTCTGTTAATTTTGGTCATCCCATTGAGGAGATTAGATGTTATTTCGAAAGGTTGTTGCATTATACCCCCTCGAACAGGTTGATCAACAACACCTTTGTTCACCGAGTCAAGACTCCTATATAAGTGTTGTAACAACACGTTGTTTGGAAGTCTGTGAGTCGAACATTGAAGTAACAACTTCTGAAATCTCAGCCATGTCTCATGGATTGGTTCACCCTTCAAATGTTTGAAGCCGTGAATGCTATCTCTTAATGTCATCATTCTTGAAGGAAGAAAGAACCTTACAAAGAATGCCACGGTAAGTTCATCCTAAGTAGTAATGGAGTTCCTCGGTAGATCAGCTAACCACTTGGTAGCTTCACCTATCAAAGAAAAAGGGAACAACCATAGACCGACTGATTTGTTGAGAGATGTTCTTAAATGAGAACGGACTACATACATCTACAAAATTCTGAATGTGCTCATGGGAATCCTCATGAGCTACCCCTCCATATAGTCCTTTTATTTGCAAGGGTTGCAACATCGTGCTAGTCACATGAAAGACAGTATTTCCCTCAACAGGAGGTAGACGTATAACACCAAGACCACCCAATTGAATTGGGTCATTAACATCATTCTGATTTTCTATGTCATCTCGGTGGCCCAGTTGGCTACTGTTACTTCCATTCACACTCATCTCATCCTCTGTTCAAATACAACCAACACAAACACAAAACAAAGTAAGTCGACTCAACTACAACACAAGAAGATCACAATCTAAACTTCAATAATAGAATTCTAACCACCACTCCCCGGTAGTAGCTGCATTCTTGATAAATGCTCATCTACACCTCATCCAATACTAGGTGTAGGTGATCGTACTCTGGTATAAAACCCAACGAAGAGTTGGGGTCGAACCCACAGGGAGCGGTACAAGTTTGAATTCAGTTAAAAAGTTATAAACGTGATCTAATCAGTTGAAGGAATAAAAATTATCAAAAATATTTATATAAATTAAAGGGGTGACACAAATGTAAGATGGGGAGATTGGTTTGTCAATTAGCAACTAAAACAATTTGGAAAATAGGGGAAGCAATAAGTAGAGAGAAATCCTTGGGGATGTGATCGATTATAGGCTAATTTCGCTATATGGGTAATTGTAATTTACTTAACAATTTCTATATCTCAGTGAGTAGGCTAGACTACAGATGCAATAACTTTCTATCGAACAACTATTACGATTCAAGAGAGTTCTCTCGAACCTCGACAAGATTAACACTATAGTCAACCCAAAACCTTAATTTGTCTACTCTCTCGAGCTAGATAGGTAGGAATGAGTTAAGATTCACTCTCTCGAGTTGAACCCACAACAACCCAATCACTACAATCATCAATCGATAACTTTGGTTCTAAAACATCTCTCTCTCGAGCAAGCCCAAAACACTAAGTTAGAACTACATTTGCAACTACAATTCATAAATTAACACTCGGCTATCAATTAAACATACTTTAAAACAACATTTAGATTAGTAAACAACAATACCCATATACTAATTAAGCAAATAATCACATGATCACACCCAAAGAATTGGGGTTTAGCCACACATCATAAAAGAGAAGAAATCAATACAAATTATGTTCTCCACAATCTGGGTAGTGCAATCCAAGTCTTTACAATGATCCACAGTGTTCAAACTCGAAACCCCACTTTGAAATGTCTATGAAACTCCTTCAACAAGGTTCTACAATGGAGAGAAATACTCAGGAATAATACTGGAGCTAAAAAGGTTCTTTCCAAAGATGCAGAACTCCTTTCTTTCTTTTTGATATGTAATTTAAAGTTTCCCAAATTTTGGCATGCAGGGTCACTTGGCGAGGTATGTTGAGGGTCACCGACCAAGCCGGTGACGTGCCAATTGATTCATTCCATCGCCAGTGTTCCATGGTGTTTTGTCCTTAGGGTTTTGTGACTTTAGGCGATCCCAGTTGGTGTCGTCGATCCGTTCGGCGGTTTGCCGAATGTCCAAATCCATCGCCAACTTGGCTTCTCCCAGGGCTGGAACTTTAGGCGAGCTGATTTGCCACTCAGCGAGTCACCAAGTAGCTTTGGTGATTCTCAGCTTTTGCTATCTTCAGTCTTGTTCAAGTTTTTAGCTCTTTTTTGCCTAGTAATGTCCTTGCCTTTCTCGTCTTTGCCTTCTTTGCTGCAAATCAACATTTTAACATCAATTTGGAGCATAAGTTAGTCATTTGAGGACGATAAACTATCAAAACACAACCCTAAATGAGTCGATATCTCAAACTCATCAGTGGTCCTCGAAGAGGTAGGTCATGTTGTAGCTCAGATTGTCATTGTAGGGTGGACATATGCACTTGTATGAAGCTTCAGCGAGGGTGGAAGTTGAGGCATCAGATGCATTGATCACATGTACAATTCTATTATGTCATCAGCCCGCCTTGACTTTATTTGATTTGGGCTCTACCATTTCATATGTAAATGTATATTATTCTTTCCATTTGAGTTTGACATCAGAGCCTTAGACAACATCGTTACGTGTGTCACCCCTATGGTTGAGTCTTTAAAAGTGGATCAGGTGTTTCAATCTTGTTTGGTGACTATCTAGGGGCATGACACCTGGGGCTGACCTTATATTACTTGATATTCTGGACTTTTATGGAGTTTTAGGCATGGATAGGTTATCCCCATACCGAGGTCTTAGATTTCTCTTCTAAGACCATTACCTTAGCCATGCCTTGTATTCCCTCGGCCGTGTGGCAGGGCTCTTATAGTCATACACCGGTTGGTGTTATCTCTTTTATTCGGGCTCAGAGGTTAGTAGCTAGCGGATGTCTATCTTATTTGTCCTATGTGCGGGATGTGAGTAAAGAGGTTCTTTCAGTTGAGTCGGTTCCTATTGTCTGTGAGTTTGTGGATGTATTTCCTACCAACCTATTGATAACTCTCAAATCACACTCCAAAACTAATACAGAGAGTGAGTGGTCATTGTCAATAAAAATACCCACTAAGAGTTGGGTCGAATCCCACATGGAACAATATACTGGCAGTTGAAAAGATAAAGGTTAACTAGATACTAGTTTGAATCTAAACACCCAATGTACAAAACTATCAAATAAAAGGCAATTTTTCTAACTATACCAAGAACAGGGTCCAAGACTATATCAAACAAGGGATGTATGAGAATTGGGAAAATTCAAGATTTAATTAACACTAAATGATCCGTTAAAATTTAATCCATGCTCATTCAATTATAGATAGGCTAGATCATCGAAAGTCAACCCTCATCTGATTTCAGCCTCAAAGGGTTATATCACGATATCTCCTTTCGATCTCAGTCGCACCAACACTAAACATTCCACGACCTTAGTCTAAACCTCTATTTCTAGAAATTTTATCATTAAACTATGCAAACCTAAATTATCTCCTTTCGGTCTCAAATCTAGAAATCAAAGTCAAAACATGATCATCAAATTTATTCTCCACTTCACAAATTTTATTTTGAAGCAACCCACGCAGATCTTAACCAATAAATTCAAACATGAAAACTAGATTGAACTATTACATGAAAACAAACATGGAAATGAAAAATTACAAAAGCAATAGATCAATCAATCAAATGCCCAAATAATTTTGTATATTGCTAGCACAAAAGCCCTAGTATCATACACACAATCACATCCACATTTCTAGCAATTAAGAACAAGAAAATGAATATGGGTAAAAGGAATTTACTAAGATACACAATCTCTAAATCCACAAATGAAATGTGAGACAACTTGCCTTCAATGTCTCAACCCCAAAAATTAAGAACACTATGAAATTCACTCTAAAACTAAAAAAGATGAGTTTTTATCTCTCTACAATATTCTATCTCTAATAATTCATGGATCTTGAATCATACTTCATTCTAGCCCTATTTTCTAAATTTGGGTCCAATGCTTGAGAATTTACAATTCTACCACTATTTGGATAGGCGGGCATCGCTTAAGCAGAGTGCAGTTCACAAAAGCGAACATCACAAAAGTTACCTTTGAGTCGCAAAAGAGACTCTGCCTTTTTAACTTCCTTCGCAAAATCGAACACCCCCTGGTTTCTCATGCAACCATTTGATTTGTTAAGTTCTTCCGCAAGTGCGAGATCTAAGGCTTTTTTCTGTCAGGTTTCGCTTTTTTCCATTTGTGTGCATCATTTTCCATTCCAACAACAAACACCTGAAATTAACACAATTAAAAGGATATTTATCCACTTTATCTCCTTTGAGTGCCACAAAATCATAAGAAAAGAGCATTAAATGAGTGACAATTCACCACTCATCAACTATTTGGCCAACCCTAGAGCGTGATATTGATTTTCCTATTGACCTTGAGCCGGGTTCTTACCCCATTTCTCTTTCACCTTATCGGATAGCTTCGGACTAGTGTATCACCTTGAGGTGCCCCAATCCTCTTTGTAAATAAGAATGGTGGCACCATGTGGATGTGTATTGACTACAAGAAGTTCAATAAGGTGATGGTGAATAACCGTTAACCTATCACTCGTATTAATGATCTATTTAAGCAGCTTTAGGGTGCCACAGTTTTTTTCTGAGATTGATTTGAGATTCGGTTACCATCAGCTGAATATTAGGGTAGTAAACATCCTTAAGCCCGTATTTAGGACTCGTTATGGCCACTATGAGTTCCTTGTGATGTCTTTTAGGTTGACTAATGACCCTGCCACCTTTATGTAACACCTCAAAAATTGACAATTTAGTCGGAAATAAAATGTTGCAAAAAATGTTGTTAGTTCCAATTTGTATGAGCATACATGTGTTTAATAGAAGGACCTACGGTATGTAGATGGTGGTCATATAAAGGGTCCTAGAAAAATGGAAAATCACAATTCCCATATGAGCTCCTACAAACCAACTGGATGGTCTATAGGAAGTTCCCATAGATGGTGTTTTAGACTTTGTGGAAAATTGATAGAAAATTGGTTCTACGGTTGGGACTATGGGCAAGGTCTTGTGGTCCATAGCCCAGGGTTCGTGGAAAGGTGTCGGACTTCAAGAATTTATAAGATCTAGGGTTCCACGAGAGGGAGACTACGGGCGACATAAGGTTCCATGACCCGTTGGAATTGATCCATGGAAATGGATCCAAATGTTTGTCTCCATTACTTGTTCTATGGATGACCAAGATAGTTTGTAGAAGTTTGTACGGACTGTAGGTCAGTCCGTAGATAGTTTTTGTCATTTTTGTTCAGGGTTATTTTGGTCTTTTCCTATCCTTTTAACTCCTAAAATGTGTAATTTCTAACATATTCTAAGGACCTATAATTTATTTTACTCCACAAAAACTACCAATTCCCTCTCATTTAGTCAAAACTTCAAAAGCTCCTAAGTCTTCTTTTATAAATTATCTCCAAATCTCTCAAGGAAGATTGTTGGGTTCTTCAAGTTCCATGTTTTCTTACAATTATAAGGCTTAGATTCATCAAGGTATGTAGGAGATTCATCAATGGATCCCTTTACATCCATTGAGTCCCAAGAAATTCTCATTTTCTCTTTTAAGTTGCCACCCAAATTCTAGGGTTTTGTATGTCTTCATGAATTAACTTATTTATGATTGAATTGACTATATTTGATCTTATTATGTATTAATTGATTCAAAGTACATTCTTTTAATATTTTTCATATGAACCCATGCTATATGCCTTTTTTATGATCATGAATTGAGCTTTGAAACTATGCCAATTTTATGGTTTATACGTCTTTATGATTGAGTTGGTGTTACTAGATTCTCATCATTTCAAAGACTAAAAAAATATGATTATGATGTTAGTCTTTATTATTTTTTTGGGAGTTTACTTAGCACAAGGTGGATTAAGGCAATTCCCAAAGTCTTTGAATTATGTGCACCCATAGGATGTCCCAATTGAATAATTAGATAGTAGATCCACCTAAGATTTAGAACCTAGTTCTTACCTTGGCAAGTGGGACACTCTCTTTTTTAGTGTGACAGGAGAACACTGAATTCCATTTTATAGCTCACATGTAGGGGTGTCAAATTGGCAGGTTGGGTTGAAATTGGAGATATTAAAATGGGTTGAAATAGAAATTGGGTTGGGTCTTGACCCGCCCAAGTTTAGTTTGGGCTCAAATAAGTTGGGTTCAAATGGGCTAAAAAATGGGCTAGGTCTTGACTCACCCAATTTAACCAGATTAATCTCAATAATTTTAAAGTGATATTTAACTTTTATAATCACAATGTGAATTTCAGCTCAAGATTTTTTTTTTTTAAAAGTAACAAATTGATAGATAAATCCTAAAAGATGTTAAATAGATAATAATTCATACCTTTAATATAGGAACATATCTTAGTAAAGATTTTTAAAACGGGCTGAAATTGGAGATTGAATTGGGCTCAATTGATGATTCTCTTAAAATGGGTTAGGCTTGAATGGGTTGAGATTAAACTCAATTCAAATTATCTTGAGCCCAACCCTTAAAATTCTGGGCAGGTTGCGCGGGTTACCTTTGTTTGGGTTCTTTTTTTACACCCCTACTCATATGGTATATGTTGGTGAATGGTAAATATCCCACAAAAGATATGATTTTTTTATTTAGCGTATGTTTTATACATAAGTCATGACTTTTATATTGCATTGACTTTTTATGATTTATGAATTAAACTTACCCGATTAGTATAACTTTACTTGGTCATGCATTTTCATGATTTCAAACTTATCATGTTTCATGTTATGTTTATGCATTTTCCCCATATTCAGTAATTCCAAGTACTGATGTGTATATCTCTTATGCTTATATTGTTTCATAATATAGGATTCTACATTCCTTCATCCGACCGTGGCTAGTTGGATTAATTAAATTGATTAGAAGTTTGGTGAGTCTTAATGGTTCGAGGCCATGACCACTATATCAACTTTATGTTCTTTCAATTATTTTATTTTTAGACTATTTTGTGAGCTAAGAGTTTTTTTCCTAGCCACATCTATGATTAGTAGAGGCTTATTTCAGACTTAGTATACGTTTATTATTTTATGTTGAGATAGTATTTTGAAACTGTTTCCAACTTTATGATTCATTTCATTTTCCACTTTGTTTATCATAGTGTCTTGCTTATGTCGAGTGACTTGTTTAGGGTCTCTTGGGATCCTATTCTCTATGTCACATATAAGGGTAGTTTGGGTTGTGGCAATCTTGGTATTCAAAGCATCAGGTTTTAAAGGTTCTAGGAAATATCACAAGCCGCATGCAGTAAACTCTTATTCATGAGTGTGAAGTGCACCACATTTATGAATAGGAGTCTACAAGAAGTTTTGTAAACTTCACTTATTTCATATCATGCAATGGAGTTTAAATCTATTCATTCTCCTAAATGGTGCTTCACATGTTTCAGAATATTTCTTCTCAAGAAGAGATTACTTAGAAGGGTGATCAAGATGGTAACCTTTCCTCACCGGTTAATCTGCCTTCAAGTGCTAATATTTGTAATGCAGATTTATGTGATGTCATTCAATTATTGGCTCGATCTACGACCGCTCAACTGAATCAACAAATGGTAGCATCTGCAAATCTAAGTGAGAAGAAGTTTAAAAGGGAGAACAAAAGGACCACTTTGGGAAAGATTAACTCCATCTGTGAGAAGACTGCCTTTGGGAAACGATCTCTTGGAAGCCAAGTGGTTATAGGGTTGGGATCATCATCTGCTAGTAACTCACCCATGGTTTCTAAGCCCCATTACAATAAAAAGGGAAAACATTTGGCTCTTGTTTAAAGAATGATAATGGAAGGGAAAAATCCTACACCTTGTGCAATAAGTGTAGGAAAATCATCATGGAAAATGGTTAGTCGGTACAAGAATATGTTTTGGATGTAGAAACGTTGGTCATAAGTTGAGGGTGTTACGACCAAATTTTAAAACTAGGGTTCGAAACAATTTCAAAACTTTGGCAAATTTATTTTTTGAAAAATAAACAATTTAGGAGTCGCCACTTATTTTTTAAGCAAAATTAAGAAAACCATTTAAAAGGGGGGTTTTTGAAAGAAAACATTTTAAATAAAACCAGAGTCGGGTAAGGGTTCAAATAATTCTCTAAGGAAGGGTTTAGGCATCTTAGAGAATCATTTAACACACGGTTGACAAATGGATTTAAAGGTTGGCTAATTTTTGAAGAAAACATAAGATTATTTGTGAAAAATCTTGTTGAAAATAACAAAAGTTTTTTGATACTTATACACTCATCTTATTCCAAGTAATGAAATAAGTCAAATGTTAAAGTGCCAAAACCAAAAATTTCAACTTAAAATTTTATCCGAGTCAAATTTTTGAGTCGAAAAATCAACACAATAACTTAAACTTGAATTCGAAAGCTAAATACTTACTATGAAAGAATATGAATAATTCTCAAGTTAGTTTCGAAGCTTAGATTGCCTAACTTAAAAGAGTTTGAAAATTTAAATACTTAAAAGTAATACGATTAACAATAGTAAAATAAAAGCCTCCCAAGGGTTCATCAAAGTTAGTTAAGAGTTAAACGTCGCAGCAACACAATAAGAGAAATAGAATAAGCTAAACTAGGAGATACGAGAATAAGGCAAAAATGAGAAAACTAGGCCTTAGGCCTAACTTTTAACCATTTTGGAAACTACAATCTGTTGCCACTGATATATTTAGGTTTGGACCCAAAAATATTTCATTTCAGCTTTCTTAAGCTGCTGCTTGCTGATGTTCACATTTCTTTCAATTTCAACCCAAATACTTTCATTTCAGCTCTATTGAGCTACTGTTGCTTCTAGCTTTTAGGTCCTAACCCAATAATACTGGCTTCCCTTTCACGACTTGATGGAGGTTGACTCAAAGAGATGAGACTGCAAGGGAGCGAGGAGTCCAAGGACTCGAGGTGGTATAACATGTGAAGAAAAGAGAAAAGGGAGAAGAATTAGCACATGTGAAGAGTAGATAATTTCACATTCAAACATTGGAATGTAATAAAAATAGAGATACCTTGAATGAATAAAAATAAGGCCAAGCACACCAATTATATTCTAAGACAGAAAGGTATACTAACAACCACATATTATGCTAAACAATTTAACAATTAGACATTTGAAATGGGCAGAATATTTCAACTATAAATAAGGGAAACAAAAGTTAAAGGTTTGATAAAGTAGTTCAGCTGACTGGATGTCTTAAAATTACTAAACAACTTAAACAAGATTTAAGCTAGGTGATCTTTAACAAATTACCCCTAATAAAACATATTTTCTTATTTCCACAATGATCAAGCAAGTGTCCAATAGGTTAACCACATAACTATTTTTTATTAATCACGACTTTAAAAATATAAAAGATTGGCAACAATGAGTAACTTCACTTAAGCAATAACAATTAGTAGTTGTCCAACACAACTGCATAGGATTAGAAAGCTACTGAATTGCAAAGAAATATTAGATAAATAAAAACAATACACTAATTTGAACACCATACCAAAGGTTGAATTCACATCATATAAAGGTCACTGATAACTGAAATAGGAAGAACTTACACAGTAGAGTTCAAATATGCAAACTTAACCTTAAACTAGTTCAAACATGAGGTGAGAATGGGTTTAACATACATCACGCTTAATATAGTTAACTATAAAGTTGTTGTCCTACTGATCACAACTTAACTCTAAAATGCAAGAGACTACCCATATGATTCACTTTAAAATAGAAAAATATATGATCAGATTTTGGAAATCAAAATGAATAAAACAGACCACGGTAGCAAACAAGCAACCATATTCAACAAGTTAATACAATAATCCTATCTCAACCAATTCAAACATGGGTCTAAAGAGAAGAGTTAAAAGAATTTAGGATGCATAAGAGTTGAGAGCTTTCATTCATTCGAGCCTAACTCTTTGGGAAATGCTAAAGATCAGCCCCAAAGGTGAGTTATTTCTCACTCAAACAGGCCCTCGATTAGCATTGAGATCCAATGGGTCTGTTGGTTGGCCAATCACATTAACAAGTTTCACAAAATAGGCAGGCAGAGATGACATTTCAGCAACACAGACATACTACGCAACACATGAGATAGAAACTCTAAAATCGATGTAACTAAACATAATACTTTCACATCACATTCTCGATAGAGAAGGACACATGAGTGATAAAGAAAGCTAAACATGGAACTGCAAGATTACCGTTAAGGTTAAAGAACAGAAGACAAGAATCCTTAAGATCAAGTGTAAACGGGATGCATACTAATAATATATAATTCAAAGTATTTATCATAATGAAATTCTAAGCTAATGTTCATATGAATATCAACTAAAACAAATCAACCAATTTAATATGCAAGAGAGGGTAAACATAAGGGTTATTACACATAAACAAGAAGATATGATGCTAGCAATCATCCCCTTTTCAACAAATATGAATTTAATAACAAACAAAGAGCATAAAGCAGAGAACTTGACATATTTGAAACATAAAAGAGAAATACAGATAAAGATATGAACTTAAACAATTTATCTAACATTATCTACAACGAATAAAGAAAAAGTTATTTACATAATAATAAGACGCTAGAAAGCAAACCTAAATTTCTAGCAAAATACAAGAAATAAACTAATCTAATCTAGTCATTAAACACACAATGAAATAAGAAAAATATTTAAAAGAGGAAAGAATTTTCTTTCGCTGAGCAGCAAACTAAAATGACGAGTTGAGAAGATGACTCCACCACCTCTTTCAACTCGAACAACCACAAAAGACACACAATTTTAAACTATTGAACCAAGAATTCCCCAAAAAAAAAACTTTTAGGGCACTCTTTTGTCTCCAAAAACTTCTCTACCCAATGAACAGTGAGGAGGAGACTATTTATAGGGGTTGAGAAATCTAAAAATCACAGCCTAGAATCGATGTGGAACTGTGGGTAAATTTTGAAAATTCCTTGAGCGGATAAGGCTACACAGCTGGAAGATGTATGATTCCAGTACTAATCCAACGAAAAAGAGATTTGGAACGCTTGATTCTTGAGAAGGACGATTGAGGTATCAAGATTGCAACACCTGCCTCGTTCAAGAATGTTCTTGTATGATTTGCGTACGGAAAGGATAAGGGAGAGAGGACAGGACGAGCAGGTCTAGGTCGAGTTCGCTGGAGCTCGGGTTTGCTGGGTTTTGCGTGAAGAAGACAAGCGTAGGGGTCGTTTTGGGTCGGTTGGGAAGAGAATTGGTAGGCTGAGTTAAAGAATGTGGGCCAAAAATTTGTGATCTTCTGGTCCACATGGGTCTTTAAAGGATGATTGAAGGACTTGGCCCTTTCACCGTATTTCAATTAAATCGCATGCAAAATAAATTATGTATTTAATTAACTATTAAGCTTCTTAAATTTAACAATGTAAAATAATCATTTAACATAAAAACTAAAATTATTTTGTAATAAAAAGAGTAGTTATGTACTCTAATTGATTTTCGAGGAAATAAAATGCACACTTAGTTAAAACTCTATTTTTAGTAAACGATTTTTTTTCTAAATATTTATTCAAAGTAATAAATATATAAATCAATATATTATAAGTATGAGAAGATATATAGATTTTAAGGAAAATGACCAAATTGCCTTGAAAATGGTCTCAAAAGATTCGTAAATAATTTATTTCAAATTGTTTGAAATCAAAGAAGCTTGAAAATTAACTAAATTGTGGAGGGCCAAAATTGGATGTCAACAACTGCCCCTCCACTGGAATGGATGAAAGAGATCCAAGTCATATGAAATTGACGAATCCAATTTTGTTCGTCCGCTAATTCACCTCTTTTTGAAACGGTGAACGGTAAGGATTTTTAAAGAATTATGGCCGGACCCTTGTATTAGGTTTCCTACTTATCTTATGTTACATGAGAACTCAGGCCAATATTCGTTCGAAAGACACTTGATTTAACGCATAATTTTGAAAGAACTCATAAGCTATTCAGGTGTCGAAGTATAGAGAAACCAAAAATATCGAGAACGTAGTGAGGACAAATTTGTTGGAGTACAGTCACGTTTTCAACATTGATCCCACCTACATATCCCTAAACCTGAGAATCAAACTATTTGTAGTTCGACTCAATCGAGTGGAAAGGAAATATCGTATGCGAAAATAACCTTTAGCTTAAGGATGAGTGACAAATGAGTTGAGCATGAAAAAGAGGCTTGTAAATATATCAACTGTGAATACGTGGCCCTTCACACCCATAGGTAAGAACTTATACAGATATAACTTCCAAAGCTCTAGATATATTGTCACTCGAATTTGAAAATTTACCTTTGGTGAGAGTCAAAATTTTCATCGGAGGTGAAACTGAAACTGTTAAACCCAAGAAATACCCACACACCTTAGGATAGGGATGTGGTTTGCTTGTGGTGGAAGTTGTTCCTCAACTCGCGTCCTAAGAGTTTGATATTCCTCTTTGGACTATGTCCCAGTTCGTTGCTAAGAAAAATTTCCACGTTGTGCTGCGAACTATTTTGAAGTAGTCCACTTTATGTATTGCAAAGTCTGGTTTAACAAGTCATACTGAAGGAGATAACAATCCAATTTCTAGTGTACTGCTCTTGAAGGAAGTGGTGGTCCAAAGTGATGTGTCAATTTAAACGAGGTGATGATTAAATAACATAATATGACGTGTTAGTTTATAGGGAGGTGACTTCCCGACATGTCACTTTTTAGGGAGGTGACATCCCAATATAATATAATTTTGTGTCTAAGGGATGTAATGTCTCATATTAATAATAACGTGTCACTTTGAGGGAAGTGACAGCCAAATCGTGTGACATTCAGGAAGGTGACACTCCAATAATATTTTAATGTGTCACGTTGAAGGAAGTGACGCTCCAATAATAATTTAATGTGTCATGTTCAAGGAAGTGACACTCCAATAATAATTTAACGTGTCACGTTGAAGGAAGTGACTCCAATAATATAATATGTCACGTTGAAGGAAGTGACACTCCAATAATAATTTAACGTGTCGCGTTGAAGGAAGTAGCGCTCTAGTAATAATTTAACATGTCACATTGAAGAAAGTGACTCTCCAATAAGAATTTGATGTATCACGTTGAAGGAAGTGATGCTCCAATAATATAATGTGTCACGTTGAAGGAAGTGACGCTCCAATAATATAATGTGTCACGTTGAAGGAAGTGACGCTCCAATAATAATTTAACGTGTCACGTTGAAGGAAATGACTCTTCAATAATAATTTAACGTGTCACATTGAAGGAAGTGATGGTCCAATAATAATTTAACGTGTCACATTGAAGGAAGTGACTCTCCAATAATAATTTAACGTGTCACGTTGAAGGAAGTGACGCTCCAATATAATAATGTGTCACGTTGAAGGAAGTGAAGCTCTAATATAATAATGTGTCAAGTTGAAGGAAGAGACGCTCCTATATAATACCCTAATGATAAAGAAAAAATCTTTAAAATAGGGAGTAAGATGATAACATAGTAATTTGATTAGCTCCTTATAGTTTGTGAAGCCGGTAAAATTTTTGGTTGTCATTAAAACTTTGTCGTCCCTGCACTTATAGATTTTTTTAGTTAAGAACAGAGTGATTAACAAATGTCAAGACTTTTAAATGTGTGATGACGATCTGGTAGCCATAGAGAATGTGGGATTCTGGAATAACGCTTTGAGAACTTATAACGTTGAAAGGAGGTGTTAATGGATGATTAGGGATCACAAGTGAGATGTGTCCCTACTTTAAATTTGGAATCTCTTGTTAAATAGAATTTTTTCTTGAAAAAGAATATTTGAAACTTGACATTGAACGGAGATATTGAAAACTTTGAATTATTTCAAAAAGTTGCCCATGTTTCCAGTCAGAGGGTGCTTAACTGAAATATTTGCAAGAAAAGAAGAATAACTGATTCAAAAACATGCCCTAGTTTCCTTTGAGGTATGTCGTTTGAAAGAATAGGAAGATCGAATCCTTATATAGAATTGCCTACGTATCTTGCTGGAACAAGAAATCAGGCCTAACGTAGTTCGAACATGAAACTGAACAAAATTCTTGGAGAACATAAAATTTGTCAACCAAAGACAGAGGAATTGAAATAACAGAGGATTAAATTTGTCAACACAGAATGAAGTATAAGAGTTAGCTTATGAGATTGGATCCTTGGTGTCGGTAATCCTTCATAATAAAATCTTTGAAAAGTATTGGTTCATGTCCCGCTTCTGGTGAATGCCTAGACTGATCCTTCAAAAGTTGAAAAGACCTTTTGGAATTTTGACTCCAATCCTAACGACACCTATAGAGTTCAGATATAATTTAGAAACAAAATAAAATTACCAAAGTAAAAGATAAGTTTTAAATGAAGTTGTTCAACTTATATTGGTCTGGATAATGTCTTATGGTCTTCGCCATTGTGTCAAGGCATTCCATCTGTAAAAATTGAGAATGTGTAAATCACAATAAAGCAAAAGGAAAAAATTTAAAAGATGAGTAAGAGTAGAAATTATCTGAGTTATGACGAGGCCACTGTGGGTCTAATGATGTGTTGAAACTTTATAGTTCCTGCATTCAAAGAAAAATTCTTAGATTTGAGAGACTGATTCATGTTAGCTTTGCCTTGCCATCTTGATGCTCCTTTGACGTCTTGTTTACAAGCTTGTCTGATCTCGAAATGTCATTTGATGAAATTTTTGAGGACCCTCCTAAAAAATTCTTCCCTAGTTTAAAACATAACTTTTGAACTTTCTATAGTTTTTGGTTGAGTTTTTTAGTGAATCTCAAAAATTCTGCCCCAGTTGCAACTCTTAAGTGATCATTGATTCTGGATTGATGGAAAAAGTCCTTTTCTAACAAATTTTGAGATCCTCTCAAAATTCTGCCCCAGTTTCCATTATAAAGAAAAATGGAAATCTTACGGGAAATATGACTGAGCCAGTGTGGCGCCTATTTATCCCATTGAGCAGGAATCAGGTCAAGCGTAGTTCCAACATAAAGAGAAATTGAAACTTTTTTATAACGTGGCTAAAGCCAGTGAAGGCTGCCTACGTATTCCACTAGGGAAATCAGGTCGAATGTAGTTCCGCTACAGATAAAAAGCGCTTACAAAGAAAATCAAACCATAAAGTACGATTACAAAGAAAACAAAATGATAAAGTGCAAATATAGGGAAATAAAGCAACAAACTCTAAATGCAAGACAAAAAGACACCAAAATTGTGACTTCCAGGAAACTTGTTTCTTCTTTGCAATTGCTTATGCCAACGACTACTCCTTGTGCTTGGGTAGTGGATTGGTGTTCACATTCGGTGGAGTTTGAGCAAGTTTTACCACTATGTTGCCAATCAGATCTTGAATTTTTGTGTTTGAGAGTGATACACCTCTCGGTATCATGTCCAACAACTCCTGAATGATAAGCACAATGCTTATTTGGTTCATACCACTCGGCTGAAGTATTCACAATATTGGCTTCCACTAGATGGACTATTCCTGCCTCTTTCAATCTCTCAAAGAAAATGAGTCTGTGTCGCACACAATGGAGTGAAGACTCGGGGAGGCTTTTTCTCAAAATTGGGATGAGGTGAATTGTTTCGAGGATTTTGCATGGGTCGTGGAAAATGAAATGTTTCTTGATTGTTGTAGACATGTTATTGTGAATCAGTATAGCTTGGAGGTGGTTGACGGTTATATGAGGTAGCTCCTCGAGTCGTTAACATCATAACTTGTTTCTCCTTTTTCTTTCCACTTCCAAAGGAACCAGTTTGATAGGTCCTATTAGCAAACTAAGATGAGGTGAAACTTGTTATTCTACCAGTCTTGAGACCGTCTTCAATCATTTCTCGAGCTTTGATAACTTCAGCAAATGTCTTTCCAGTCATTGTCACCATTCGTTCTTAATATTTTGAGTCCTGAGCTTGAATGAATTAGGTGATCATTTCTGACTCCTCCATAGGTGGGTGCACCCTAGCAACTTCTCCCTCCAACGAATTGCATATTCTCGAAAGCATTCAGTTGACTTTGGTTTTAGGTTGGTAATAGAGATTATATCAGGAGTGATCTCAACATGAAACTTGTAGTGATCCACAAAAGCATTCTCAATATGAAACTTGTTGTGATCCACAAAAGCATTTGCCAAATCGTCCCAAGTACGCCATTTACTCAGATCTTGTTTACAGTACCATTCCAAAGCTTTTCCAGTCAAACTTTGGTTGAATAGTTTGATTCTTATCCCTTCATTGTCCCCAACACCAATCAACTTTTAACAGTAATTTTTCAAATGAAAGAAAGGATTTCCTAATCCACTAAACTTTTCAAACTTCAGAATCCTATAACTTGGTGGAAGCTCAACCTCAGGGAATGTGCACAACTCTTCATATCTCACACTTATGCTACTATCGAACCCACAAAGACCTCTCATAGCATCTTCTAAGCTTTTCATCTTCCTATTCATCATTTCAGCATCAATTGATTTTGCATCATTTTCAATTTTGACATAATGATTAACATCTTGCGGTGAAACTCCTGAGCCTTGGTAACAGGTGGAGCAGTGACATAAGTGTACACTGGCGGAGCAAGATGTGTTACCGTTGGAGCATTTGGAGGAGTAAATGTGTACACAAGAGGAGTATCCTGAGTTGAATGAGTGAGCGAAGCACTTTGACTTTGCTGAAAGGTAGTGAAATGACCTCCTTAATTAAGCTCACTTGAAGTTGGAAACAAAGGTGGAAAAGACCCTTCTTGGAGAGCATCACGGGTTAGGTTCTGAAAGGCAACTTGGTATTGATTTACCAGGAGATTCAGTTCACCAATTTGTTGCTCTAGACGAGCGATGACTTCCATGGGTGATTTTACTGCTATCGAGGCGCTAGGTTTGGCCATGGTAGATGAGGTAGGGATCATTTTAGATGAAGCAACTGTGTTGATAGTGGACACTATTTTTGAACGAGTCCTCTTAGTAGTCCAAGTAAGAAATGATTAGCTATAGAAATTACCTTGACTTTAGACTGTGTGAAATATGAATGTTCTGTCAGCGGGTACTTTGAGAAAATTTGATTACCAACACAAATCAGCCTCTCCTTCTAAAAACAATTCAAAAAATAAGAGAGTTAGTCCATTAATCACAGTAAGAAACCAGAATAACATATAAAGCAAATAACATTTGTTTTACTTGAAACAAATTAGTCCAAAATTCGAGGAGGGAGAGACACTAAAAGGTGGCCAAATGAATTTTTTTTATCATTTTGTGAACTAAAAGTTTAATGAAAGAAAGTAATTCGAACAAAGCAAACTATGTGATTTGAATGAAGGTTCAAATATTGACTTTCGGAAGGTTCAAATGAAAAGCCCTTTTGAGAATAAGGACGTCTTAAAATTGACTTGAAACTGACAGAATATTTTGTAACGCCAGCTAGGTAGGTGTGAAAAATAATTTTTAAGAGCAACGAGGTCGACGTGAATTTCAGCGATGACCAAACAAACTTTTTGAGGATTTAATGAACTCAAAACTTGAGTGATTTTTGACACAACCCAGGGGTACACCCTAGATTTAACATGGCGTACAAGACCCCGAAAGGGACCTCATACAAGCCACTTAGCAATCATAACATAAGTCAATAGAAATGATGCGGAAATTTTAAACTTTTTCCATACCATCAAAGTCTTTTATAAAAACGAGTGAAAGTCTATAACCCTTGTCTCAAACCATCTAATGCATGAAAATCTTTGGGACGCAGACCATACAAAAGTCTAAGACATAAGAGAAAGACATAAAGGAAAGGTGATCAATCCTTGATGCTACGAGGACTCACCAAATCTTCAACTTCTTGCTCTGCTAGGAACCTTGCCACGACAATGAAATTCAATATCGTCAGACCCTACATTTGATAAGAATGTAGGAAAAAGTATGTGTTAGTACAAAATGTACTAAATATGTTAGCTAACATAACATCATACGAGCATAACATAAGGGTTAGTCAACATAAGACATAAGCATAATCTCCAACATAGACACAATATAAGAATAAGTCACCATATGGCATAATCCATAAGCATAGGAGATACTACATATTCATAAGCATATTCCATACTTAAGTCTTCATAACATAAGAGAAACTTCATAAGTAACCTTCAAGTAATACTTGCGCAATGCATAGATGAGACCCCATAATCCCACCCATGCTACGTACCACTTTTAGGCCATCGTCTTTTGATCTCATCCTTAGCTTACTTCTCATAGACAAGGGAATCTCTCACCTTTATTCAAGCATATCAAGGAAGGCAACTATAGCACAATCAAATATAAGCATACATCATATAAGAGAAACATTTCTTAGGTAACCTCAAGTCGTACTTGTGCAATGTATGGATAAGACCCCATAATCTCACCCACACTAAGTACTACTTTAGGTCATCATAACCATACTTCTTGGTTGGGGACTAGTCCCTCACTGAAAAGCCTTAGAACACTATGAAATACTTCTTTAAGCATATCTTAGTTCTTTATTAGATTGAACACTATGAGATACTTCTTCAAGCATATCTAAGTTCATTATTATCTTTGAACACTATGAGATACTTATTCAAGCATGTCTAAGTTCATTATTAACATGAACACTATGATATACTTCTTCAAGCATGTCTAAGTTCATTAATGCTTTTGAACACTAAGAGATACTTCTTTAAGCATGTCTTAGTTCATTGGACACGGAGATTGCTACTAGAAATCCGAACTCAACTAGGTGAAGGCTTCTATCTCATGAGACCTACTTTGGGAAAACCCGGACCCTACTATGTGAGAGTTCCCCCTTTACTTTGGAAGCCCGGACTCAATAGGTGTGAGCCTCCTTTAATTTGGATGCCCAGACCTAACTATGTGTGAGCCTCCATCTTATTGTCAATATCCGTTCGGGGCCAAGCATACACCCCTTAGGCTAGTTATTTAAGCCTTACTGAACTCATGAATCATGGTGAAATGTCCTTGACAAGCAATCCATGTTTCAAGTGATTCTATCACTTTATGCATTCAAACATTCACAAGGTAGAGGAGGTGGGTAAAGTCCTTCCACAACAATGATACATACTAGTCTACCATTATGATTTCATTCTCAAAGCCATTACATACATAATTCATCATATTAGTTTTACTTTCAAAACCCTAGTGATCAACATTCATAACTACAAGCCTTACTCTCAAAGCTTTACTGCTTACAATCATCATACCTATCCACAAGACATTCTAGTCACAAGCTTCATTCTTAAGCAATTCTATACATATCTCATCATAAAGGATTAAGGCCAATATTTACTCATCTTAATCTATCATATATACTTTAATCTAATTCAATTCATGTCTATATGCTTTTACTCTCAAGAAATTACTACACATATCATCAAACCCTAGAAGATCATCAATAAATCCTCAATTTCCCTTCACAAGGCATAAACCCACATTACTTCAATTTCATAAATTAGACTAGGGTTAGGCATAGAAAACATGTAATTTCATCATAATAACATGATTCACTACTAATTAAATCATAAACTCAAATGGATTCATACTCAACATAACCCACAATATTGGAAGGAACCCTAACTTGAATTGGAATTTTGATCTTCACAATTGGGGGATTTCTAGGGGACTCCATGGATGAATAAGCTATGCTTGAAACAATGGAGACTTGACCTAGCTTGAACCCTCTTCTTCCTCTTCTTCTTCTTCCTCTTCCTCTTCCTCTTCTTCCTCTTCCTCCTCTTCTTCCTCCTCCTCCTCTTCCTCTTCCTCTTCCTCTTCCTCTTTTTCTTCTTCTTCTTCTTCTTCTTCTTCTTCTTATCTAGAGAGATAAATATTTGAGTGGAGAGCTTTTGAGGATTTCATTTGGGTTTTCGGAAATAATGTCTTAAATGGGGTGGTTAAAGGGTTAAAATAGCTTATATATGTGTTCTAAGACTAGGCAAAACAACTCCACTCAATAACCACTTAAAGAGGAATTTCCCAAAAAGCCCCTCACAAGGCAGCCTACTCCCAGGCACAACGAGGTGTGGTCCTCACCATTGGTTGTGGTCCTTCTCATGATCCTTGGACCAGTAGCTTTGCCACCATGCCATGGCCTTCATGAAATGAAGACATAACCATGAGCCTTCCAATGAGCCGTGGTCTTCACCACTGGCCGTGAAGTGGCTCGTGGTGATGTGCCAACACTAGGCTGCCCTTAGGGAGCTACTACCCAAGCTCTACGGACCACTCCACGAGATGTGGTCCTCACCACTGGCCATGGTTGTGGTCGTGAAGGTGAGGCAGTGCTTGCCAAGGTTGGGGCAGCCTTGGCCCTAGGCCTTGCCCATTGGCCTTGACTCTTGCCCCTTGTCTTGGCTCTTGTTGCCCTCACACTTAGCCCTAGTTGGCTAACTAAACTACGGGGTGTTACAATTTTAACGGATTTTGATAATGGACTCAAAGAGTATATCGGGAGAGATAAAAAATTTAGCTTATATTCCAAATAGCGTTCTAAAACTTCGGAATGGAATAATGGACCAATTATGTTTAAAGTAAAACATATGTATATAAACACATAAGTCAAACAAGCACAAACGAAAATTTGTAACATTTAGCACATAAACAATATATAACGCATCCTAACATACATGTGACCTTTTAAGCCAAAGGTAAGCCTAACGTTTGAAGGATGTGTATACCATTTGTGAAACGTTTCATTGCCCCAAAAAATATTTATACAAACCTTTATGAATAAACCAAATAGGGATACATAATTAGGGGAAGGGAAAAAATAAACTAAGTCATATGCAAGGGTACAATAATAAATTAACTTCCAAATGAAGTCTTCATCCTTGAACTTCTACGCTTCCGAGCATCTCTTATACGGAGGTCTTCCTTTGACTATAAAATAAACTAACTATAAAAATGAAAACCCAAACCGAAGGGACAATGGTACGTACAAACACGATATACATATCCTTCAAATTCATCAAGTAGTTGGAGGATCGTCTTTTTTGGCCGAAGACCATTTAGACATAAGGTGGTCTTTCTAATGGATCCAATACACCTTGGGTATTAGGTCATCTTAGGTTTATGCACCTAAAATAGGGTTTTGGCTTAGCTCTAACTTACGTAGACTAGAGTTGGTTTTGAAACGAGAGATGGTTACTCAAATTGGACAAACTACGGGGTGAATATAATAAACGACGTTGGATGACCACAAACCAACTATTCATTTATTACTTCCGAAAGCAAGGTGTTCTTTTCTTGAAGGCACAACCACGGACAACCACATAATTGTCCTTTTCCTAATGCATTCTATTTGTCATTTGGTGGAATTGGATGTTGTGAGATGCAACGACAATAATATTTTGAAAATTTAAACATGTAATTGAAAAATAACAATTAATACAAATAAATAGTTAGCCAAACAATAAAATCCTTTTAGTTAGAACCTAGATGAATCTCCAGCAGAGTCGCCATTCTGTTACGACCCGATTTCGAAAATTATGGTTTCGAAACCATTTCGCAACTTGGGAAAATTTATTCTTTGGAAAAAAGAACAATTTAGGAATTGCCATGGGTTTTTGATATAAAACAATTTAAATAAAACCAGAGTCGGGTAAGGGTTCAAATAATTCTCTAAGAAAGGGTTTAGGCATCTTCGAGAATCCGTTAACACATGGTTGACCGACGGATTTAAAGGTTGGCTAATTTTTGAAGAAAACTTAATATTATTTGTGAAAAATCTTATTAAAAATAAAAAAAGTCTTTTGATACTTATACACTCATCTTATTCCAAGTAATGAAATAAGTCAAATGTTAAAGTGCCAAAAACAAAAACTTTAACTTAACATTTTATCCGAGTCAAGTTTTTGAGTCAAAATATCAACACAATAACTCAAACGTGGATTCAAAAGTTAAATACTAACTATGAAAGAATATGAATAAGTTTCAAGTTAGTCTCGAAGCTTAGATTGCCTAACATAAAAGAGTTTGAAAATTTAAATACTTAAAAGTAATATGATTAACAATAGTAAAATAAAACCCTCCCATGGGTTCATATAAGTTAGTGAAGAGTTAAACGTCACAACAACGCAATAAGAGAAATCGAGTAAGCTAAACTAGGAGATACGAGAATAAGGCAAAAATGAGAAAACTAGGCTTTAGGCCTAACTTTTAACAATTTTGACCACTACAATTTGTTGCCACTGATATATTTGGGTTTGGACGCAAAAATGTTTCATTTCAGCTTTCTTAAGCTGCTGCCTAGCGATGTTCAAATTTCTGTCAATTTGAACCCAAATACTTTCATTTCAGCTCTTTGGAGCTTCTGTTGCTGCTTGCTTGTAACGACCCAAGGCTAGCCCCTAGATGCGACACGGCGTACTTGACCCCAAAGGGGTCTCACACAAGCCTCATAGCATTCTTGAACATAAGATCATAGGAAAATAGAGAAGAATTAAAACTTTTCTTTACAACCAAATCATTTTTTCATTGAAAAGCAAGCAGAAGACTTTCTATACTATGTCTCAAACCATTTAATACTTTGAGTACAACTTTTGGGACTAAGCCCAAACAAAGACTCTAAACATAAAGTAAAAGACATAAAGGGAACATAGTGGATTTTGTCCTCGAAACTATGAGGATTCACCAAGTCTTCATCTTTAAGCTCCTTAGAAACCTACTCTTCAAGCATAGAACACCAATATCTCCAAACCCTACACTTTGGTAAAAATGGAGAAATATGGGTTAGCACAATTAAGTACTAAGTATGGAAGCCATGCACAAACATGCTTAAAACGGACATTTTCTTTGAAAGTCATGCTTTTATGCCATTTGATAAAACTTCATGAACAAAAGTATAAGAAGCACAATAATCAAACATAACCAACATACAAGTCATTTCATCACATTACAACATAATCAACATATAAACCATTACATTCACATTAACCTTCACATCAAGTAACCTTCAAGTTATACATTGTGCAATGTATGGATAGCATCCCATACCACCATCAACACTAAAGTACCACCTTAAGGTCACCAAAAGTGAACTTACCATTAAACCTTTCCATCTTCATACCATGCTCATACATAAGAGACATAAACATTACATAAGTCATATCATCACATAAGGACCATCACCTAAGACCACCCTAAGTCATACTTGTGCAATGTGCAAGTAGCATGCCATACTACTACTCACATAAGTACTCCTTCGAAGTCACCATAGGCAAGGCACATTCATATACAATAGGTCATGAAAAGGAAGTAACTTATAATACAATCCAAGTAAAGCATGCATCATCTCATTTAAGCATACAAGTCAACATTCTTCATTAGCTTCATTACATTAAGAGCACCTTCATTCACTAGACATTAAACCAACATTCTCATAAACATCATCATAAGATCTCGTTCATTTAATTTATCATTATAAAGGAACACACCATGACCCCTTTCAAAGTCAACATGTGTAATGCAAAGATGGTGTCCCATACCACCACCCATACTAAGTAGTGCATCCTTGAGAATCCATAGTTAATTAACATTCTTTGTGGGGGTAAGCCTTAACCGACATAGACCATGTGAGCAATTCACGGAATCCCAGTGTCACCCTCACCGGATAAGGGATTCCTACATGCCTAAGGTAGGACTATTGTTTTTAGCTTAAGTGGATCCACTAGCTATACCTATGTGGGAACATAGTTATGGGATAAGGAGATTGCTACTAGACACCTCGCCTCAACTCACGGATGAGCATCCATCTCAAGAGGTTGATACTAGATACCCCGCCTCAACTCACGGGTGAGCATCCATCTCAAGAGGTTGATACTAGATACCCCGCCTCAACTCACGGATGAGCATCCACCCCAATTTATATCCACTCGGTGCTTGGCATTATTCTCCATGGAGTACTTGACATTCATTACATTAGTTCATTATGGGATAAGAGATTGTTACAAAATACCCCGCCTCAACTCATGGATGAGTATCCATCTCAAACCCAACATTCACTAAACTGGGATATAATGATTGTTACTAGACACTCCGCCTCAAGTCATGGATGAGTATCCATCCCATCCCAACATTCATTCATTGGAAAGCTCATAGATTCGAAGATGAGAATAGTCTTTCACCTAAGAATCCCTTTATTGTAAGAAAGCCCTTTCACAATAAGTCATTATCATTCATTGGAGTAGATTGGAAAATAGCCTTTCAATAGACACAAAATCATTAGCATTATCTAAGAAAAATTCATTCATTCTTCATTCATAGTGTGTGTATGTGAGAATAGTCTTTCACATATATCATCACCATCCATAAAGGTTAAATGAGAATATTCTTTCAATCACCACATAACTATACATTCTAAACATGATCATAACTCCTTCATTGAGATCACACACATATACACTTCACATCATAATCATACATAGTAATTAAACACCTCCACCTTTCAAGTGGATCAATAGTTCAAGCACAATTCTACTTCAACATGTAATTTGGTCATAACTTTCCCTTTCAAGGCCATGATCACAAGTCACCAACAAACCTTCAATTTACCATAATTCATACATGCATAATGATACAATTCAATAACCCAAAGCAATATAGACATATTACATTCATAAGCTTTCATAATCATCAAACCCACTACATAAAGGCACAATTTAGGAATTGAAACAATTCATGGGTTCAGAGAGTATTTTCATCATAAATCATCAATTTAACACTAATACAATCATAATATGTCATTAATAACCATTTGAAAATGTTAGATGAAGGAATCCATGAGATTGAGTAAAACCCTAGGTTTTTTGATAGCTTGAAATCACCTTTGGAATTGTCTCCTTGAATGAAAAGTTAGACAAGGATGAAGACTACCATACCTTGCTATTGAATCCCCACGAAATTTGAGGAAGAAACACCTTGAAGCGACAAACCCTAGCTTCAATGGCTCCCTTCTTCTTCATTGAGTTTAGAGAGAGAAATATTTGAGAGAAGAGGGTCTTCTTTTAATTCTATTTGGAGTGACTTAATTGAAGGGATTCAAGTCTAAAAGGGTTATATAGTTGCTAGGAAAGGCATAGAATAATAAGTACTCAACTTTGGAAAAGAACTAAGGACCCACAAAGTTTAAACTTAAAATTTTGCATCCTACCCAACTAAGCTCACCCTTTGGACCTCATGGCTCGCCAAGGGCATTAGGCGACTCCCCAAGTGCACCCTTGGCTCGCCCATTTTTCCACTAGAATCACAAAATGGGCAGATCTTTAGGCAATCTAGAGGACCAATGGGAGATTCGCCAACCTGCTTGGCGAGCTACGACTTAGCCCGCCCTTTGCTCCAAAATCTAGGCCAATGGGATAGCCCACTAGGCAATCACAAGGGCACAAGGGTAACTCGCCCAACCCTTTGGGCGATCAAGTTGACCTATCGCCAAAAGGTCCATCAAAGAACAAGGCTTCTTCCACTTTATCTTGCTAGCTTAGGCCCTTGATTGCACCCTAGGCTTCCTCCTAGCTCAAATTAGTTCTAAAACAGCCTACACATCAACTTAAGGTTACACTAACCCACACGATGAGGCTGTAGTTTAACCTATCATTTTTCGAGTCGTTACATTATCCCCCACTTAGGAGCATTCGTCCTCGAGTGACACTTTAAACACTTAAGGAAATAACGACTCAAGACTAGCAACCCATAATGCATAACACATTAAAATAAATGAAAAATCATAAGAGGAAACATCAACTCCACATCAATAAGCTCAATGCATCACAAGAAGGTGGGAACTACTTCTACAAACTAATTATGCACCAAAACATCAACATTTCTCATTTCGTTGGAGGAATTTCCTTCTCCAACTCAGATCATGCTCATTACAACATCATTAGGCAACTATGTAACTCTTTTCAAAAACACACTTAAGCATACTAAATAAGTCAACTCATGAAGCATTTAGGCAACTCATTATAGCTGCACATCAATATGATGAACAAAATCATGAAAACTCATTTTCTCATTAAAATATAACTTTCATCAAAACATTCATATCATAAGGAGATCATGGAAACTCATAATCACACATGACTCCAAAATAAGAAACAAGCTAAATAGGAACTCCTTGTCTTAGGCTTGAACAGGCACATAAAGAAAGAGGTAAGGATATCAGAACTCTCAACAACCTTACTGTTCAACATACTATCCCCCACTTAGGAGTAAATCCAACTAAGGCTTATCATGAACACAACATAGGAACCTTAATCAAGACATCCACGACTTACAAGAAACCATCAACATACCAGTGCCTTTAAACTAGGAAGGTCCTCATTAAGCAACTCTTGCTCACAAACAACCTTACCAACACCACTCAAGATTTCATATGAGTCTACCACACCGGGTCTAAACTCCTCAAACTCACTACACCTCTTAAGGTGAGATTATCAAGCAAGATTAACGCATGAGCATCAAGGACACTCAATGACATTACCATCTAAGAACATTATCCCCCCACTTGGGAGTATGCCTATACAAACTCTTTAAACTTCACTTCTTTCCATTCTAAGGTCGGAGAAAAACATCACTAAACCTTCAGACCATCACACAAGATGATTCTAACCCAAGGTGAATTATACTTCTGCCCTTCTTAGAGAAGTCTACTCAATCAACCCATCAAGACATTTCTAAAACACCCCATCATCAACTCTTTCAACATACCTCAAAACTAAGTCAGATTCTACCAACAACACACATAACCATAAAGCAACCCATCCATACTAAAGTCACACCACAAACTATCATCTCAACTCTATCAAGTTACATAGACATAATTGGCATCACAACCAACTTTCCTCCCTCACACCTTCTAGTATACTCTCTTCAATCGGTCATACCCTAAAGACCATCGGATAGGGACTAAGAGAGAAACATTATAGAGTTAAAATCTATGGCACGACTTGAAGAATGAAGAAGTCAGACTTTCTTAACATCCAATAGCCTCTAATTCATAACGTGGTGTGCTTCATACTATGTACAAGACTCTACTAGATGTGGTTTAAGACATGCTAAGACCTTTCCAAAATTTTGTGCTCTGATACCATGTTTGTCATAACCCAAGGCTAGCCCCTAGATCTGACACGACGTACTTGACCCCGAAGGGATCTCATGCATGCCATATAGCATTCTTGAACATAAGATCATAGGAAAATAGAGAAGAATTAAAACTTTTCTTTACAGTCAAATCATTTTTCATTGAAAAGCAAGCGGAAGACTTTCTATACTATGTTTCAAACAATCTAACACTTTAAATACACCTTTTGGGACTAAGCCCAAATAAAGACTCTAAACATAAAGTAAAAGACATAAAGGGAACATAGTGGATTTTGTCCTCGAAACTATGAGGACTCACCAAGTCTTCATCTTCAATCTCCTTAGAAACCTACTCTTCAGGCATAGAACATCGATATCTCCAAAATCTACACTTTGGTAAAAATGGAGAAATATGGGTTAACACAATTAAGTCATGCAAAAAGACGCTTAAAATGGATATTTTCTTTGAAAGTCATGCTTTTAGGCCATTTGATAAAACTTCATGAACATAAGTATAAGAGGCATAATAATAAAACATAACCAACATACAAGTCATTTCATCACATTACAACATATTCAACATATAAACCATTACCTTCACAATAACCTTCACCTCAAGTAACCCTCAAGTTATACCTTGTGCAATGTATGGATAGCGTCCCATACCACCATCCACACTAAAGTACCACCTTAAGGTCACCAAAATTGAACTTACCATTCAGCCTTTCCATCTTCATACCATGCTCATACATAAGAGACATAAACATTACATAAGTCATATCATCACATAAGGACCATCACCTAAGACCACCCTAAATCATACTTGTGCAATGTGCAAGTAGCATCCCATACTACTACACACACTAAGTACTCATTTGAAGTCACCATAGACAAGGCACATTCATATAGAATAGGTCATGACAAGGAAGTAATTCATAATAGAATACAAGTAAAGCATGCATCATCTCATTTAAGCATATAAGTCAACATTCTTCATTAGCTTCATTACATTAAGAGCACCTTCATTCATTAGACAATAAACCAACATTCTCATAAACATCTTCATAAGAGCCCGTTCATTTATTTTATCATTATAATTGAACGCACCATGACCCCTCTCAAATCCTACTTGTGCAATGCATAGATGGCGTCCCATACCACCACTCACACTAAGTAGTGCATCCTTGAGAAGCCATAGTTCATTAACATTCTTTGAAGGGGTAAGCCTTAACCGACATAAACCATGTGAGCAATTCATGGAATCCCGGTGTCACCCTCATCGGATAAGGGATTCCTACTTGCCTAAGGTAGGACTGTTGTTTTTAGCTTAAGTGGATCCAATAGCTAGACCTATGTGGGCACATAGTTATGGGATAAGGAGATTGATACTAGACAACCCGCCTAAACTTACAGATGAGCATCCATCTCAAGAGGTTTCTACTAGATACCCCGCCTCAACTCACAGATGATCACCCGCTCTAATTCATATCCACTCGGTGCCTGGCATCATTCCCCATGGAATACTTGACATTAATTACATTAGTTCATTATGGAATAAGGATTGTTACTAGATACCCCACCTCAACTTATGGATGAGTATCCACCTCAAATCCAACATTCACTAAACTGTGATATAGGGATTGTTACTAGACACTCCGCCTCAACTTATGGATGAGTATCCATTCCATCCCAATATTCATTCATTGGAAAGCTCATAGATCCGAAGATGAGAATAGCCTTTCACCTAAGAATCCTTGAATTAAAGGTTAGACAAGGATGAAGACTACCATACCTTTCTATTGAATCCCCATGAAATTTGACACCTTGAATCCACAAACCCTAGCTTCAATGGAACCCTTCTTCTTCCTTGAGTTTAGAGAGAGACAAATTTGAGAGAAGATGCGTCTTCTTTTAATTCTATATGGAGTGACTTAATTGAAGGGTTTCAAGTCTAAAAGGGTTATATAGTTGCTAGGAAAGGAATAGAATAATGAGGACTCAACTTTGGAAAAGAACTAAGGACACACAAAGTTTAAACTTAAAATTCTGCACCCTACCCGACTAAGCTCACCCTTTGGACCTCATGGATCGTCAAGGGAACTAGGCGACTAGCCAAGTGCATCCTTGGCTCGCCCATTTTTCTAGTAGGCTCACAAAATGGGCAGATCTTTACGCGATCTATAGGACCAATGGGCGATTCACCAATGGGATAGCCCACTAGGCGATCACAAGGGCACAAGGGCGACTCGCCCAACCCTTTGGGCGATCAAGTTGCCCTATCGCCAAAATGTCCATCAAAGAACAAGGCTACTTCCACTTTATCTTGCTAGCTTAGCCCTTGCTTGCACCCTAGGCTTCCTCCTTGCTCAAATTAGTTCTAAAACAACCTAGACATCAACTTAAGGTTACACTAACCCACACGATGAGGCTCTAGTTTAACCTATCATTTATCGAGTAATTACATTGCTTTTCGGTCCTAACCCAATAATACTAGCTTCCCTTTAACGACTTGATTGAGGTTGATTCAAAGAGAGGCGAATGCAAGGGAGCGAGGAATCCAAGGACTCGAGGTGGTATTACATGAGAAGAAAGGAGAAAAGGGAGAAGAATTAGCACATCTGAAGAGTAGATAATTTCACATTCAAACACTGAAATGTAATCAAAGTAGAGATACCTTGAATGAATAAAAATAAGGCCAAGCACGCCAATTATATTCTAAGACAAAAAGGTATACTAACAACCACATATTATGCTAAACAATTTAACAATTAGACATTTGAAATGGGCGGAATATTTCAACTATAAATACGGGAACAAAAGCTAAAGGTCTGATAAAATAGTTCAACTGACTGGATGTCTTAAAATTACTAAACAGCTTTAACAAGATGTAAGCTAGGTGATCTTTAACAAATTACCCTCTAACAAAATATATTTTCTTATTTCCTCAATGATCAAACAAGTGTTCAATAGGTTAACCACATAACTATTTTTTATTAATCACAACTCAACTTAAAAAATATAAAAGATTGGCAACAATTAATAACTTCACTTAAGCAATAAAAATTAGTAGTTGTCCAACACAACTAGATAGGATTAGAAAGCTACTGAATTGCCAAAAAATATTAGATAAAAAGAAACAATACACTAATCTGAACACCATACCTAAGGTTGATTTCACATCATATAAAGGTGATACGTCCAAACTTACACCTCAATTAAGAGGTATAAATGATCGAAGTCAATATATAAAACTCAACGTGAGTTGAGGTCGATCCCACAAAGAATTTCTTTACAAAAATGGTTTCACTATTGCGTTTACCCAAATGTTGTTATTATTTCCTAAAGAGAAAACAACTACGAAATGTAAAAATGGGTTTAGATGTAAAGCTCTAGTAACTAGGGTTTTTAAATAAGATCTAATTTAACAATTAACAGAATGTTGATTTTAAAGTTGTTTTGATACTTAAATGAAACTAGGACTGTGTTCCCCATAACGTTGCATCTAGTGTTTTTCCGTAAATGAGTTTCAGGAAATTCATCTCTACAAAATACAGGCGACTTAGATATATCTAACACTTCTTAGTCTAATTAGATAACTTTCACTCAATCCCTGTTGGTCCTAGAGTGTTAACAAGTTTTACTCTCACTTACGATAGTGTTAAAGTACTTTTCTCTCAAACTTGAACTTTGACGCCATTTCATCAAGTTAATTTAGCTTTTTCCCAACCATCACTTTTTTCTCGAACAAATGACAGATACATGCTAACTCTAATGCGTGCACTCATTAGAGTACATGAATAACGAAAACGGAACTATGATTTGCAAATATAAATTGCCTTTTACTCGTCTTACAAAATTACACTTAGATTTACGTCATAGATCCCATAATCCCAATTGTGATATTTAGCCACTCATGATTTCACGTAAACATATAGAGATTAGTAATGAAAACATTAAGAAAATGTACTTATGAAAATCTGTGAATTAATTGAACGAATGATAATTCAAAACCAAAAATCCAACTTTGAAACTTGATTTAATGTCAATCGTCCAAAACCGAAGCTAATAATATTTCAAACTAATTCGCTCGTTCCCGATATGATGAGATAAAAACTAAAATTAACCTAATTAATTCAAATAGAATGTTTAAAAAGAGTCTTACTCGAAGTAGGACAAATCTGTCGCGCAAATTCATGGCTTCCACCACTGTCCATCAAGGGCTTCACGGTTCGTGAAGCCTTTCGTGGTCTTCAGTTGAACTCATCCAAAATAGGTTCTTCAAGTCTTGCACACTGGATCATCACCACAGACACCACCATGACTCATGACAGTTACCACGGTCCGTATAGGTGTCTGTGGCCTTCACTTGGCCAATTTCATTTTCAGCTCTTTGATTATGTTCACTGGATCATCTTCATGACCACCACCACGGGACGTTATAGGGACCACGACCTGTGAGGCCTTCCGTAGTCTTTACTTGGTTGCCCTTGCACTTTATCTTCCCAAGACCCAAAAACTGGATAACATTCACAATCATAACCACGGACCATTGTGAGGACCACGACATGTGAGGTCGTATGTGGTCTTTACTTGGTCCAATCCAATTTTAGCTTCTCCAAGCCTTCGCACTGGAAATGCATCACGATTGACACCATGGTTCGTGATAAGGACCACGGTACATCTAGGTACTCGTGATCTTCACTCGGTCACACTCGTTTTCTGCTTTTTTTCTATTTTTCCACACAGGTGAGAATCTGTCTAGACTTTCAATAAACACATCAAAGCTTACAAAAATACACTCGATTCTAGTATTAATTCTTAGTTCTGAGCATCAAATGTGCAAATATTTCACGGCACATCAACACCCTCAACTTGATGTGCCGATCCAACTACGGACAAAACACCATTACTTATCCTCAAGTGATGAAAAAAACAATACAGTTAGTGCTCAAACATTCAAACACTTTGGAAACTATGCAGCAACCATCTGAATCACAAATTGTATCCAAAACCATCAATGTAACATGCAAGGATCAATATATGACATTCCATTACTCACAGTCAACCATGCTAATGCATATGTACTATCAGCTAACACAATATACTATCAAATGCAATCAATGTGTCCTCACACCAAGGAAGTCCTCACTCATGATAATTGGGACTAAGTTCTATGCTCACACTATCAAGGAACATCTAACACTAACAACAAAAGACCATAGGCTTGCCCTTACTTTCTACTCTCACCGGAATATGATAATTGTAGGACTTTATCAGCTTGTAACATAGGCTTGGGCTAGGGAATGGATTTTTGGGTTTGTTAGTGACTAGTACCTTGGTTCTCCAAAGTTTCATTCGCACACAACTTTTTCTGAGCGATTCCCTCTTTTTGTTCATTTCAGTACCTCCCAGCAGCCATTATTTTCTTTTTCACTTCTTTTTCTTTTTCTTTTCTTTTCTTTTTTTTTATTTCACATTTTGTGCTTTCAGCTAACCGGTTGAACCTTCTTTTTCACTTTTCCTTCCTGCTCGGGTTGTAATCACTTACAACTTAGGCCTTTGGCCTAAGTTGTGACATCGTATCTTCGGAGACCCAAGGATATGATATTTAACGGGTAAGAACAACATTGTTTTTCAGGCTCAAATCGGGTTCAAGTGATAAGTTGTTTTATTTGGTTGTTTTATTTTTAGCTTTTCAATGGCTTAGCAAAAATGGTCTACTGATCCTTTTCTATTCAGTTATTCTCAGGTTTAAGCAAGACTACTGGGGCAAGTTCTAGTTTCTGCTCCTAGCGTTAGACTTCGAGCAAACCTCACACACACATGACACAAGACTACATTCTCCAGTTTCTTGGTTCACCAATTTATTTTAAGACTAGCAATGCTCAACATGTAATAACCTAAATTGTCATCTAAAGATCCTAACAGTCAAATTTCAAATCAATGTCATCAGTTCAAACATAACTAGTTGATGCACATCTCAACACAAAAACTTCTTATTTTTCACAAACACCAAAACACAACAATCACAGACAAACACAGAGTCAACCTCCATTCATTCTAACAGCTAAAATGATAGGTTTCTCACCACCCCCTCCCCAAACAAAAGGACTTTACCCTCAAAGTCAATAAAGAAAAATAATACAAGGTTGTGAGGAGGGGTCATACTTGCGGTGCACTATGTGTCGGGAGTCGGGTCAGCGTCGGCACCCTTATCAACAGGTACACTTTCAGAAACCAGCTCTGGATCAGGCTGTCTACCACTAACCGGATAGATGCTCCGCTACTAGAAGCGCTAGCTAAAACTGCATCTCGTTGTTGTTGCGCAAGTGCTTCTTCCTCTCTGGTTGTTTTCTTTGATGCCTTGTAGACTTTCTTTTGATTCCTTCTTTCTTCTTTTGACAGGCCAGTCGGCAGCTCCCCATCAGACTCTCCAGCTTTTTTCTTTCTCTTGCCAGATCTGCTTTTAGGGAGCTCCCCCAAAAGTTTTCAAGGGATTGAATGGTGGGAGGCTCATGATGAGTTCATGATTTGGACTCATTTAGGATTTATTTTAATAGATTTAGTGTTCTCAAATGCCTATTTTGTACCAATAACCGATGTAAATCCTTGATTTCAGGTATTTGGATTAAAGAACAAAGTATGCACACTAATGAGAAAAAAGGAACAAGGCAGCTGAAAGAACGAAGAAAACAAGGTCTGAGATCGCCTAACCCATTGGGCGAGTCGCTGAACGGCCATAGTCTTGCCCAATGTTCCAGTGTGCCAAGCCTTGAAGGAGAGAAAATGAAGTCGGTGATAGAAAGAAGTAGTCGGCGAGTCTCCGAACGGTTCCGCTATACAATGTAATATCGCCCAAAGTTACAGAGCTTGAAGTTGTTGAAGGCCAATGCAAAAAGGCGATAGAATTGACCAAAGGGCGGATCACCGAGTGGATCGGCGATCCTAACTTATTGCGCCGAATGGTCAGTCGTAGCATATTTTTGGCGACTATAAATACATGCTTGAATTTTTAGTTTAGTATCAAGCTATCACATTAGACAATATTTTTCTCTAGTTTTTCATTATTGTTGAGAACTGAGTTTAGAGACAATATTTCCTTAGCTTTGAAGATTTGAAGATTTGAAGATTTTTATTTCTGATAAATTGGAAGTGGGTTTTGAAGATTCTTCATCTTAGACCTTTGTAAAATCAATATTAATCATACCCGGTTGATGGAAACATAATTTGGTAACAATTTTTACCTTTTTATGATGTCTAGCTAAAACCCAAATTCTTGGGGTGTGATTTTGGGTTGATTTAGTTGATGGGTATTGTTATTTGATAGTGTATATGTTGTTTTAAAGTGATTTCATTCAGTAATTTTGGCTTAATCTAAACAGTTGTAGTTCCAAATGCAACTCTACCTTTCTGATTTTGGCTTGCTCGAGAGAGAGGTTTTAAAACCAAGATTACTGATTTGATGGTTTGTGGGTATTGGGTTGTTGTGGGTTCATCTCGAGAGAGTGAACCCTAAACCCTCTTCCACACATTCAGCTTGAGATAGTGAATGGACTAAAGCGAAGGCTGTTCCTAATTACTGCTTATTGATGCTCGATCGAAACCAATTTGATTCGGGGTAAATTGTTTGAGAGAAAGTTTAACCCCACTAAAGTCTAGCTTAGTCACTGATTTACAATAATTTACTATCAATTGAAATTACCCAATTGTCTACCTTAGCCCATAATCCAATCACATCCCAAGAACCCGTCTCTTGACTTGTTCTTTTTCTATTATTTATTGTTGTAGCTAATAGCTGAGACCAAATCCCCTGTTATTTGACACTTGTATCACCCCAAACTTGAATTATGCTTTTATTCGTAAATAATTTTAGCTATGATTGACTTGAGCATATTCATGCTTTTCCATTAATTCTTGAGTATGTACCACTCCTTGTGGGATTCGACCCCAACTCAGTTAGTTGGGTTATATTACTGACTAACAATTGTTGTCACTTAGTATTGGATGAAGTGTCCTGATACGTGAAATCAAAATGGCGTCGCTGCCGGGGAGTGGTGTTACTTGAGAATTTTAAGTTAAGTTGAATTTTGCTCTTGTTAGTTATAGTGGTACTTACTTAATATTTTTTAGTTTTAGTTTTCGCGTTGCTGGTTGAACAGAGAAATTGGGCATAGTTGGTAGCCACGGTGGCCAAATGACTGAGACTAATCAAGAAATAGATGAGGACCACTATTTGGCCCCACTATTAACTCAGTTGGACGAAATTGCCAAGAAGATATTAGAGGTTGAAGTCCAGTGCAAAAGAAAAGATAGATACATACCCCCTCATGAGCGGAGAAAGTCTAAGGACAATGAGAATAGACATGTTGAGGACACACTGTTAATCATTCTCCAAAAGGTCATTGAGCATGATAGAGTGTTGGAAGAGATGAAGGAGAATGTGGAAGTACTAAATCAGATGATTGGCTCTCACTCCAGATCTATCTGGCTAATTGAAAACCTCACGGGTCATGTATTGCCTTATCACTACCCAAAACAACAAGAGGGGTTACCTAGTGACACTAAGGTCAACCCAAAAAAAAATGAAGTTTGAATGAGGAGTTGCGTCATGCCACGACGTTAACTAAGGCGCTTCTTGGGAGGCTACCCAAGTGTTTATCGCTTGATTTTTGCTTTAAAAAATAATGGTGTGTTGTTTGTGTAGGTCAAAGTGGGAAAGTTGTTGAAAAGTGCAGGTTGGCGGGCAAAAGGTCCCGTCGGCACATCGCCGAAGAGGTCGACGAACCCAACCTAGACTGCCATTGGATTCAAGACAATTTTAAATTGGAGTCTATAAAACTCGGCGAGCCTAGGATCAACTTGACGAATCACCGACTAGGTCGGCGATCGTGATCTAGTCCGCCATTTGGACCCCCACATTAACTGGAGGTCTTGTAAAAACTCGGCGAGGTAAGTGACCGCTCGACGTGTCTTGGAGTGGGTCGGTGAGCACGACTAATGTTGCTGAATGGACAAAAACTAGACGGTTTTTAAAGGGCCAAAGGTTTAAATTTTCTAACTCTTCACTTTCCCTCACTTTTAATCTTCCCAAACTCACACCCACACATTAATTTCTATATTTCTTGCATTTTTAAAGTGTTTTAGTCGTTGAATGGTGCTCGGAGTGGGATTTCTTTGCCGCCTAGCATTTCAATCTTTATTAATTCGGCATTAAAGGTTAATTTTCCAAACCCCGAGTTTATTTTTAGAATTTTGTACTCATTTACAATGATTTTATTCAGTGATGTGTGTTGGGCCTCTCTCATATTAATTATTATTTGAATGCCTGTTTTAATTTGATAATCTTACTTGTATTGGTTATATTGTTAAATTCCCGTATTTTGTACCTTAAAATTAATTAAATCTTATGGGGTTGTGCTTCCATTATGTTGAGTCTTGTCGGGTGAAGTCTAAGTAACTCCTGTTTGAGACAAATGACGTAATTTGCCCAATGATAGAGTGGGTGACGTCATTCTTAAGGGCAAAAGTCATCAAATGGCCAAATTTGGTGAAACCAGGAAAAGTCTGAGTATCTCGGGGTAATGGGTGTAATGGGTCGTGCTTTAATTTGATTGGTGCATGCTTTGATTTTATTTCCAGGGGTTGCGGGGTTGAATTCAAGAAGTTGGGTTGAAAGTAGGCACGTTGAGTCGTTTGCCGAGCTGGGCGAGCTCGCCGAACCACTCGGTGGGAGAGCACCTCCACTTCCTCCCAGCCAGCCAAGATTACTCAGGTGATGATCTTGAAGATGGGGAATCTGGCCCATTAAGCTTATGTGAGAGAGACCCGGCTAGAGAGATCCATCCTATGGATGATTGAGAGTGATATTTTGACTGCATTAGCCCTCCTCCAGACTTCTATTGGCACTCTCACCATGCGAGTAGAGGCTTGTGAGAGAAGGGAGGGGGAGACCTCTAAGGTTACGTCTTTGAAAGCCGAGGTAGAAGATTTGAGGAAGGACGTAGACTATCTAAAGTCTACTGACTTCACTTCATTGTTGGAACCTACAGATGATTTGAATGCTCCTGAGACTTTAGAGATTCCTCTGGCTACCACCAGAGACTTGCATAGGGATGATGCAGCAGTTGATGAGTCTGATGCAAAGACCGACGAGGAGCTTATAGAGATCAGGGAGGAGAGCATATATAGAGACTTGTTGGATATTGAGGAGACGATTATATAGTCAGTGATCCAGATATCACTGACAGAGATATCCATGGCAGCTCCTAGTGGATCTGGTATTACTATTCCTTTTGAGGTGACTCCGGGCACTGATCCCCAAGTCCAGATTGATGCACCGGGCACTATTGTCCAAACAAATGGAGCGACTGAGTAGATAGGATCCCTTCTTTACCTCCCTCTCTATCTTACTTTATTTTTTACTTTGATATTATTTTGATTGCATTTGAGGACAAATGTTTTTATTTATGGTGGGATGAGGCCCACCTTTTGTGACCTTTTGTGACTCTCTTGTTTTGTTTATATATTGGGTTTTGAGCTATAATTGTGTGTTACACTGTTTTGTGGATGATTGAACTTGTGGCTCCTTGTTTTTAATTGTAAATTATTTTTGGACCCATCCAAAAAAAATTGTGCCACATCTTGTTTGTGTTTGAATGTGGTTGTTCTCTTGCAAATTTGAGTAATGGTCTTGATCAATACCGATGATTTAAATAGTACTCATAATCGAAGAAAGGTGAATTTGCGGGTATGATGAGGCCAAATTAAGTTGCATAGACAATATGTGAACTCTTTGCATCTCGTTGTGACTAGCCAAGTATCGAATTGTGTCTCTTATGATGAGCACTGCACACTAGAGAATGTCTGGAGTCTTGTTTGACATTGGTGTCAATGCCTTGTGTGATGAGCTTACCGTGAACCATGTGTGATAACACCTAGAATTTGCCCCGTTGGTCCGATTGACTAAGTGATGCAATCTCTTGATATGATCTTAGGAAACTTTGAAGAGTGTGAAACAATTTGACATTATACCTCTTTTGTGGCCTACCTTGTGAGTGTGTGAACTCCGTTTGAACACCCTTTGAGCCTTGACCATTTCTTGGAAGAAACTTGATAAAATTGTGACTCTTCTTGATCCATTACCCATAATCCTCATCACTTGTGATTTGTGTGAATAGCCAACTTAGGCCAAAAGCCTAAGTTAGGAGTGTGGTGAAAAGAAAAGGTAAATCAAGAAGTGCAAGAAAGTCCCCTATTACCCATGGTTTTGAGAAAATGGAACCCCTCTATACAAAAAAAAAAAGAGAAAAAGAAGAAAAGAATGAAAAAACAATGAAAAAGTTATGGAATAAAGTGTGAAAGTGCAAAGAAAATGGGGTTTCCAACAGTCCATGGAAAGTGAATAATGGGATGACTTGTGAGCATGATTGAGAATGATGAGGAAAAGGAAACAAAGTGTTGTTCCCACCACATTTCATGAGTATTACAACCATTGAGCCTATATGACCATACTTTTGCACTTAACCCCGTTACAAGCCTTGAAAAGACCTTTTTTATCTTGAGTGAGCTGAAACAAGGGTTGATTGAAAAATACGGGCAAACCTATGGGTGAAGTCATGCATTGTGTTCATCATTGTGAGTGTGAGCATTGTATTTGATTCTGGAACCTTAAACGGTGAACCATTGTGTGTGAATATGGAATCATTCTTTATGTGAGGGCATTTGAGTACCATTGTAAGCTTGAACTTGCATTTGAAGCGAGTATTGTGAACTTGAGAATCTTTGATAATGGTGAGTCACAACTTGAATCTTTAAGTGCACAATTGATCCTTGCATAAGTAAGTTAAGTCTTTTGGTGTGCATTCATGATTGAGTCTTGTGTAGCACTGTTTGATACATCCTTTTTGAACTGCTGAACTTGAGTTTTACTTGAGGACAAGCAAAAGTTTAAGTTGGGGGTGTTGATGAGTCCACGATTTGGACTTATTTAGGACTTTATTTTAAGAGATTTAGTGTCCTCAAATGCATATTTTGTACCAATAACTAATGTAAATCCTTGATTCCAGGTATTTCGATTGAGGAACAAAGCATGGACACTAATGAGTAAAAAGGAACAAGGTAGCTGAAAGAACAAAGAAAAAAAGGCTTGAAGATCGCCTAACCCATTGGGCGAGTCGTCAAACGACCATGATCTCGCCTAACATTCTAGTGTGCCAAGCCCTGAAGGAGAAAATAAAGTCGGCGATAGAAAGGAGCAGTCAGCGAGTCACCGAACGGTTCCGTGAGGCAGTGCTATATTGCCCAAAGTTATAGAGCTTGAAGTTGCTAAAGGCCAACGCAAAAAGGCGATGGAATTGACCAAAGGGCGAATTGCTGAGTGGATCGGTGATGCCGACTTATTGTGCCGAGTGGTCTGTCGCAGTATATTTTTGCCGACTATAAATACATGTTTGAATTTTAAGTTTAGTATCAAGCTATCACATCAGACAATTTTTTTCTCTAGTTTTTCACTATTGTTGAGAACTGAGTTTAGAGACAATATTTCCTTAGCTTTGAAGATTTGAAGATTTTCATTTCTTAGAAATTGAAAGTGGGTGTTCAATATTCTTCATCTTAGACCTTTGTAAAGATAATATTCATTGTACTCACTTGATGGAAACAAAATTTGGTAACGATTTCTAACTTTTTATGATGTCTAGCTAAAACCCCAATTCTTGGGGTGTGATTATGTGATTATAGGTTGATTTAGTTGCTGGGTATTGTTATTTGATAGTGTAAATGTTGTTTTAAAGTGATTTCATTTAGTAATTGTGGCTTAATCTAAAGGGTTGTAGGTGCAAATGCAACTCTACGTTCGTGTTTTTGGCTTGCGAGAGAGAGAGAGATTTTAAAACTAAGATTACTGATTTGATGGTCTGTGGGTATTAGGTTGTTGTGGGTTCAGCTCAAGAGTGTGAACCTTAAACCCTCTTCCACACATTCAGCTCAAGAGAGTGAATGGACTAAACTGAAGGCTGTTCTTAATTGCTGCTTATTGGTGTTTAAGAGAAACCAATTTGATTCAGGGTAAATTGCTCGAGAGAAAGTTTACCCCCACTAAAGTCTAGCTTAGTCACTACTTTACAACAATTTACTATCAATTGCAATTACCCAATTGTCTATCTTAGCCCATAATCCAATCACATCCCAAGAACTCTTCTCTTGACTTGTTATTTTTGTATTATTTGTTGTTGTAACTGATAGTTGAAACCAAATCCTTTGTTATTCGACACTTGTGTCACCCCAAACTTGAAATATTCTTTTATTCATAAATATTTTTAGCTATGATTGACTTGAGCATATTCATGCTTTTCTTTTGATTCTTGAGTACGTACCACTCCCAATGGGATTCGACTCCAACTCACTTAGTTGGTTTATATTACTGACTAACGATCGTTGGCACTTAGTATATGATGAAGTGTCCTGATACATTAAATCAGCTCACTAAACAAGTTCATCAGTGACTCTGGCATGACCGGCGTGGGAACTGCATCCGCTTCTCAGCCAGTTTAGCAACTTGAGCTCGTATCTCGGCCAATTGCATCTTGAACTCGTTAGTATTGATTGAACCTACAACCTGCAACTGCTCCTAGACGTGGAATTTCAAGCCATTGATTCTATTCTTTAAAACAACCAGCTCCTTCCGCATCTCATCTTTTACTCTCTTCTCCACAGCTAACGAATCACACTCTATGAGCTGGGGCATCCGGTGTATAATTTGGTTGACCAAGGTCCTGGTTTGTCGCTGATCTGCAACCAATTTCTCAACGAATAGGGTAGGAATAATGACAAACGTACTTGGAGCCTCTGAGTCTGAAGCTGGTGGTGGTGGTGCCTCTGTAGATGGCTGTGATGATTTTCCTTGTTCGGGCTCTGTATCTGCATGTGGAATGTCAATTGGTACGTGAGGAACAACTGCCAAAGAACCCACAGCTTAAGATTTCGCACCAAAGAGATAGTTAGCAACATCTTTAATTTTGGATGCCTGGGTGAGTCTGAATGCCTCACCCCATCTGTCCACTAGCCTGTTTGGGGGAATGTTTGCTTGTCGACACAGTTTCCCTATCAAACAGGGAAATGGAAGTCCTGCTCTCTTATTTAGTGCCTTGTCCTGCATTTTTGTAGCTATGATCTTACCCACATTGACTGGGTAACTAGCCATAAGGCAAGCTACCAAGGATGCCAGTGAGGGAGACAAAGTGTTACCATTATCGATAGGTAACTGCGCACGGACAATAGCCCACCAGACCTTGGCTGGAAAAGACAGTGAAGCTTTAGTGATGTGTACTGGCATTCCTGTAACCCAAGCTACGTTCTGCCCCTCTGAAGCAATTTGCCTTGCAATCCAGCGCAAGACCTACTCGCAAGAACTCTGAACCTCCATCTCAATTTCACTGGTGACTGTATGATGTTTGCCCTCAAAAAGGCCAACTGAAGTTGGTGTTGTGTATTCTGGGCCATGCAGCATCCTGTTGATTGTAGCCTCAGAGATATCCACAGATATTCCCCGAACCATAATTGAGTTGAGTGGACCCAAGTACTGGCAATGTCCTTTTACCCCCATTTAGTTGTCTCAGTTTCTGCAGTAAAGTTCATCAATGTGGCTGCATAAGAAACATAAAACTCTCTAGTTAGGTGGCTCGAATATTCTCGAGGTGCGTTGTTCATCCAATCAAACTGATGAAGCTGAAATATCCTATAAATGTCGGGGAATGATTTGATATCAGCCACCACCACTCTGGTCTCAGGCATGATTGGTCTCCTCTTAAAGCCGCCAGACTTGGTCACCGCGGGTTTAAACTCATGAACGTGAACATATTGGACTATGGTATCATCGGTGGTAATCTCTACATCCTCTTCTCCAGCATATGTCTCTTCCTGTGCTCCAGTTTCAACTTTCATATCAACTACTGGTGGTGGTTTAGTTATATCTTCCTGAGAGCCGCTTGCAGACTCTACACTACCTCTCAAACCATTATGAGACTGGCTACCCGAACTATCATCAGACTGGCTACCAAATTCCTCACCACTACTGAAACTACTACCTCTCTCTTCAAACTGGGGGGGGGGGGNGGGGGGGGGAGTGTTCTGGAGAATTGCCCTCGCGGTATGGGATCTAGTAGTTCTAGGTGGGTGGTCCTCAATGGTGGTATTTATTTGAACCTCTAAACTACTAGACTCTGAGGCGTTATCACATTCCGATTGAGAAGCCATCGGTGAGGAATGTGGGGTTGCGTTCTTTCTTCGAGGAACCATGGTACATCAGAAATACAAAAACCATTAGTATGCAAATCAGTAAAATGACACACTATTGGGTACTCAGACTTCCCCTGTGTAATTACAATGTGACGCCTTGCCTTAAGAAAGTCATCACCCAATCTATCATTGGGAAGGGCCACAGAATGGAAGTACAAAACAAAAAATAAAAGTGCAGACTTTTTTTATACGGGTGCCAAGACGGGCCATGGGGGATACCACGATTCATGAGGACCCTTGTGAATACAAGTTGGTGAATTTATTGTGTGGTACAATTCACTGGAATGGATCACGGACGGCTTCACGGTCCGTGAAGACCATCGTGATCTTACCTAGTGTACCCCTCTTTTGCCAAGTGTGGTCCACGAGGGGTTTCATGACCCATAGTTGATCCCACAGTCTGTGAAGCCCATCGTAGACTTACACTTGGACATTTTCCAGTGCTCCTCTCCTTCCAACAACAACCTATGTCCAATTTCACCCAACCATAAAGTTACGAGACCTATTAGCACATGAGTCCAACCAATCTACCACATTTACCAATCGCCATTTAAATCAAACACAATCTATCTCTCACTATGATCATAGCCACATACCTATGAGAATAGTCATGCAATTTTAACAATTTCCCCTAATTTATCGGAAAAACACTCATACATATAGCATTTATACTTACACATAGGACTCAAACATACACTCATATCATCATTCACTCTAATTATGCAACAATTCATCAAACCCATAACTCTCAACAACCAAATTCACCTAATTTAAACGAACCCACAACAGTTTAATATAAACAAAGAGAGTTCATCACATAATCATGGTAAATTCAACTAAATGAAAGTAAATCTAACTTGTTTTTAGATAATATCAAATTTATAACAACTTTTAGAGAAACTTACTTTGAATTTAGAGTAAAATTACTACCCAAAAGAGAGATGATGAACTCGACTTCAATATCTTGACAAAATAGAACTAGAGTTTTGATTCTCTATTGAATTTAGAACTTATGGATGCTGAAAAACCATTTAATAGCTTTAGGAACCGTTATGTATGAGAGTGAAAAGGAATAAACTGACCCTTGGCGCTTTAAGAACTATATAAAACGTTTAAAAATCAATTTCTCTATATGCACGGGTCGGGTTATTGTACTATTAGGTTATGTATAATGGACCGTGAAGTTGCCCGTGAAGGGCACCACGGTCCATAGAGACATCTGTGGACATGACTTGGTTAGGGACAACTTACTTGAGGTTCACGAGAGGCTAGACGGTTCGTACAACCCTTGATGGACTGTGAACCCTCTCGTGAACTTTTTCTTGCAATTTCCAGTGGCCCTCATTTGAAGTTGGTGCTTGTGACGGGCCATGAAGTTGCCCGTTAAGGGCAACATGGCCTGTGAGACTGCCCGTGAAGGGCTTCCTACACCAGTTCTGCAATTTGTAGTCCAAATCTTTCCTGCATCTATCAACACCCAGTGACTCTTTAAAATTACAGTCTTGGGTTGCCTCCCAAGCAGCGCACAATTTAACGTCGCGCAGGTTACTTGATTACTCATACTTCATCAAGCTTACATTCCTCCACTAGTTTCACTTCTTCATGAACCCCCAAGTATGCCTTGATTCGCTGACCATTAGCCTTGAACCTCTCACCCTTGTCATTCTCAAGCTCAATAGCACTCGACTAGAACACCTGAGTTACCTTAAAAGGTCCAAACTATTTGGATCTCAACTTTCTCGGAAACAGACGAAGTCTGGAGTTGAAAAGCAACACCAAGTCACCAGGAGTGAAGGTTCTTTCTCAATATGTTTATCATGACACAGCTTCATCCTCTCCTTGTACAGTGCAGACCTCTCATACGCTCTTAAGCAGAACTCATCCATCTCATTGATCTGATCCAGTCTCAGGTTTGCAGTTTCACTCCAACTAAAGTTCAACTTCTTCAACGCCCAGAGTGCCTTATGCTCAAGTTGAACTTGCAAATGACACGCCTTTTGATGTTTGCGTAATCAATACACAACTTTCGATGCAAGTGTCTAGGATCGTACAATAGTTTAGTAACCCAAACAAGGGTTGGGATCGTTCCCAAGTGAGTGTTTTGAGAATTAATAGAAAAATAAAATTTAATTATAACTAGTTGTAGCTAAATACATTAACTATTAAAACCACAGTAAATTAAAGGGTGATGCAAGCGTCAAGTATCTACTGGGGTTTTTTCACAAGTAAGTAAAAACAACAAAATAAACAAGGTTTCTAAGTAATAGGAAGGGATCCTTGGGATGTGACGGGAATACGGGTTAAGCTAGTTTATTGGGTACATGCTTTCGATAGAAGATTCATAGAATAATTGTGACTAGGCTAGTAAGCTCTCTCTCGACCAACTTACCCCATTTCAAATGCGTTCCTCTCGGATACCCACTTGCCACATGAAGACCAGCCTACACCTTAACCCACTCACTCTCTCGAGCTTAGTGTGTGGACATGGGACTAGGGTTCACTCGCTCGAGCTGAACCTCATGTCGACCTACTCACACTGGCTATCAATCTAGTGTTCTTAGTTTTACGACCTCTCTCTCGAGCAAGCTGAAAACACATAAATAAACTTGTATTTGCAACTACAAATTCATTAAATTCATCCACAACCACTAAACGAAATCACATTTAAACTTCGAATAGACTATCAGCAAGCAAGACCCAACAATTATCTTAACCCATATTCGCTAAATCACACCCCAAAAATTGGGGGTTTTAGCCACACATGTATAAGATATAAAAATTTAAACCAAATTGAGGTTGCATTCAAATTAAGTTTTAAGTCGTGATACTGGCCAAAATTGAAGAATCCAAGAGACCCAAATCCAAATCTTGAAGATAGAAACCCTTTGGAACCTCAAGTCTTCAAAACCCTCTCAAACTTAGAGAAAAATATCAAAAATTACTATTCTATATCAAAATTATAATAATTGTTCGACTCTTAATACTACAACTCTAACTAGTATTTATAGCTTTCACAGATTTGTGCTGCAGCGGATCATTCGGCGTTGTTAATCGAAATCGCCGATCAACTTGGCGATTCTCCCTTTGGTGTAGTTCATCGTCGTCTTGCACCAGCCTTCAGCATTATCGTGCTCTAGGTCATTGGGGAATATGGTACTGCTTCGCGGAACTACTCAGCTATACGCCGACTGCTCCCTTTTTCCATCGACTTGATCTTTTCCTTCAAGGCTCAGCACACTGGAACAAAAGGCGAAGTAAGACCCTTCGGCGATTTACCAAGTGGACTCGGCGATCCTCAGGCCTTCATTTCTTTGTTCTTTTCAGCCTTTTCGTTTCTTTTGCGACGTAGTGTCCATGCTTTCCTTCAAACTTCAAATACCTGAAAGTTAAGGGTTTTCATCAGATATTGAGATAAAATAAGCATTTGAGGACACAATTTTTATTAAAATATTGTCCTAAATGAGTCTAATTTGTGGACTCATCAACACCCCCAACTTAAACTTTTGCTTGTCCTCAAGCAAACTCAAGTTCAGCCGTTCAAAAAAGGTGTCTCGAACAGTGCTACACAAGACTCAATCATGAATGCACACAACAAGACTCAAATTTCTTATGCAAAGATCAAATGTGCACTCAAAGATTCAAGTTGTGACTCACCAATATCTAAGAACCTCATGCTCACAGTACTTGCTTCAAATGCAAGTTCAAGCTCAACTAAAGTGTTCAAATGCCCTCACACAAATGATGATTCCATTTTCATACGCAAAGGTAAAATCAATTTAAAATTCAGGAATTAGATACAACTCTCACACTCACAAAGATGAACACAATGCATGCTTTCATCCATAGGTTTGCCCGTATTTTCCAATCAACATTTGTTTCGAGTTTGTCAAGATCACAAAGGTCTTAACAAGGCTTGTACCGGGGTTGAGTGTAAAGGTATGGTCATTTAGTCTCAGTGACTTTTATCCTCATGAAATGTGGTGCTGTCAACACTTCCTTTCTTTTTCCTTCATCATTTTCATTAGTGCATCATAGGTCATCCTATTATTCACTTTCCATGGATTGTTCGGAACCCTATTTATTTTGTACTTTATTCCACAACTTTCTTTTTCATTCTTTTTCTTTTCTTTCTCTTTTCTCTTTTTTTTATATGGTGGGGTTCCATTTTTCTCAACACCATGAGTTAAAGGAGACTTTCCTTGCACTTCTTGACTTTCCCTTTTCTTTTTCACCACACCCCCAACTTAGGCTTTTGGCCTAAGTTGGCAATTCAATTAACCACAATTCAAGATGATTATAGGTAATGGATTAAGAAAGGTCTAGTTTTCATCATGTTTCTTCCAAAGAAGGGTAAGCCTCAAAGGGTGTTCAAGAGAGAATCACTCGCTCGCAAGGTAGGTCACAAAAGAGGTATATGTCAAATTGGTTCACAATCTTCGAAGTTGACTGAGATAATATCAAGAGAAAATCTTACTTAGTCAACCGGAACAACAGGGCAAATTCTAGGTGTTGTCATGCATGGTTCCAGATAAGCTTATCACACAAGGCATCGACACTTAAGTCTAACAAGACTCCACACTTTTGCTAGTGTGCAATGGTCATCACAAGAGAATCGATTTGATAAATGGCTAATCACAACGAGATGCAAAGAGTTCACATATTGTCTATTCAACTTCATTTGGCCTCATCGTAGCCGTATATTCATATTCATTCGATTGAGAGCACTATTTAAGTCATCAATATTGATCAGAACTGAGACTTAAATTTTGCAAAAAAACAACCACATTCAACACACGAGAGGTGGCAAAAAAATTTCAAACGGGTCAAAATCATTTTGCAATTTAAAAGAAAAGGAGCCATAAGCTCAAACATCCACAGAAAAGTTGTATTTAACATCAGTTAAACAGAACAACCCATATATAAACATAAAACACGAGTTGCACACAAAAGGTGTGGGCCTCACCCTACCACAATTAAAAAGCATTTGTCCTCAGATGCACATGAAAAAATATCTAAGATGATAATTAAAGAAAGATAGAGAGGGAGGTAAAGAAGGGATCCTGGCTAAGCAGTCGCTCCATCAGTCTGGGCATCGGTGCCCGGAGTGTTGTCATTCTGCTTGTGGTTCTCCTTTTCTTTTCGCTCTGCTTCAGCTTCTGCAGTGATATAAGCCTCGATCATATTGTCCAACTCGTGAGCTGCCACAAAGGCGTGTGTCGCATTGTTGAACCCTTGAGCCCACGAAAGGACATTAGGGTCGATGGGCATCATCCTCCTCGAACTGGCTGTCTTGGTTTCGCTCCTTGCAGTTCTTCTGAACTTTTGTGCTCTTATGTGTCTGGGTGGAATGTTTCTTCCTGCAACTTTTGGTCTGGCCATGTCTGCAAAGTCTTGAGATAATGTTAGAACATATTTGACAACCAAAACAAAGACATTCGGCTACAGAAAGACTAGATAATCCATTTGGTTTGCCGCCGAATACATTAGACGAGCCAAAGACAATCCGCCGAAAGTCACAGTGCAGAATGAGTTAAGGGTGCAGACAAAGGACGAATAAGAAGACTTTTGGTGAGTCGCCGAGTGCTCTTAGAGACCTCATACTTCTTACTGAAAGTTACACACGCCACAATAAATAAAGCATGATAATAAAGGCGAGATAAGGTAATTAGGTGAACCACAGAATAGTTCGGCAATCTCGTCACAGCTCATCGAATGACCCAACGTGCTTACTTTTAACCCAACTTCTCAAAATCAACCCCGCAACCCTTGAAAATGCAAGTTAAGCACAAAAAAGCACAAATTTGACCAGGACCCATAACATACGAATACCACTCATCACACATTAACTCCACTCGATGCATTGGAGAACAAGATTTCACAGTTTAGGCAATAAAGGCGGTCGAAGAAAAATCGACACATAAACAATTAAACCCAATCAGGGAGGTTCAACTGATTTTGACAAGATTACAATATTTCCAAATGAGTACAATTTTGATAAGATAATTATGGGGTTCGGGACACTAACATTTTGTGCTGATCAAATGGATATTGAGATGCTAGGAAGCACTATAATCTGACTCGTAGCACAATTCGACATTAAAAATACTCTAGAAATGCAAAAATATAGAAACTAGAGTGTAGGTGTGAGTTTGGACGGGTAAAAAGTGAGTGAAAGTGAATGAAGTTGAAACTTTTAAACCTTTGTCTTGCAAAAACCATCCAGTTTTCGCCCACTCAGCGACATTAGTCAATCTCGCCTAATCACTCGGCGAAACGCCAACTGTTTGGTTTCTCCGCCAAAATTTACAAACATCTGGTTTACAGGGGTCCAAACGGCAATTTCCATCGTGATCGCCAATATGGTCAGTGATTCACCAATAGTTCCCAAAGCTCGCCGAGTTTTACAGACTTTAATGTTGACAATGTCTTGAGTCAAATGAATGATAAGGTCAGATTTTCCGACTCGTTCGGTGACTCGCCAACTGGATCTATTGCTCGCCAATTTGCACTTTGCGTTCACTCTCCACTCTTCCATTTGTACAATCAATACACCATTATTTTATCACAGCATAAAAAATCAATAAATGGTTTTGGGTTGCCTGCCAAACAGCGTCTTAGTTAACGTCATGGGACGATGCAAGTCTACCTTCAAACCTCATTCTTGGGGTTAGCCATAGTATCACTCGGCAAACCTCTTTGTTGTCTCGGATTTAGATGAGATGAGTATGACCCATCTGGGTTTCTAACTATTTGATTGAAACTGAGTAGGAGGTGACGATCTGGCTAAGGTTAGATACATCTTTTTTCATACCTTTTAGCATTTTGACTGACCCTTCAACTTTGTTGAGGATACGTGAGAGCATATCCTCAGACCTACCACCTTCCGAATCCTTGGGTTTCTGGCACTCATGGGGAGGCACATACATTTCATTCTGCCCATCCTTCCAATTCGGATTACGGTCCCTCCATTCACAATCTCGGTCCTTCCAGCCTTCGTCTCTATCCCAACCTTGGTCACCATCCTGCCTTGGGTAATTTGAGTGGTAGCCACTGTGTTGGTTGGCTAGAAAATTTACCTCCTCATTATATAAGGCTTCAAACTTCATCTCCTCAGGATTAGCACGCCCGACCTCCACAGCGTTGACACCACGGGCACAAGCTCCCATGACATTTTTGGATAAAATATCAAGCTACGTCATGATTTCGCCATGTTCAGGTCTCTCTCATTGTCTTTTTCAATTTGCTCCTTGGATAGCTTGAAGGAGAGAGAGGAGACTTGGTCCTCACGAGTGTACCATGCTCTGTTAATGGTTGTCATGCCATCTAAAAGTTGGGTTGCTACTGCATATGGTTGCTGCATTAAGCCTCCAGGAGAGAGTTGGTCAGCGACACCTTTGTTTACCGAATCCAAACTCCAATAAAAGTATTGAAGTAGCAAGTTGTTTGGCAAACCGTGGGTTGGGCATTGCAGCACCAATTTTTTGAACCGTAACCAGGTCTCGTGCAGAGGTTCTCCTTCCAGATACTTAAAGCTCTGGATGTTATCCCTAAGTGACATCATCTTCGAGGGAGGGAAAAATCGCACTTGAAATGCGGTTACCAATTCCTCCCAAGAAGTGATGGATTCTCGCGGCAACTCGGCTAGCCATTTGCATGCCTCTCCCATCAATGAGAAAGGGAATAACCTTAATCAAACTGACCCCTGAGAGATGTTTTTGAATGAGAATGGTCCGCATACATCTACGAAGTTTTGAAGATGCTCGTGAGGATCCTCATGAGCCAATCTACTTAAAAGTTTCTTTAGTTGCAAGAGTTGCAACATGGTGCTCGTTATGTGGAACACAGCATTTCCCTCAGCTGGGGGTAAACGGATGGCTCCAACACCTCCCATGAGATGGGGGTCATTAATGTTGGGCTCTTGGACATCGTTGAGATTACCGATGTCATCTTGGTGGCCCACCTGGTTTTCGTTGTTACCGTTAACACTCATGCTTTCTGAAATATTCACACAAGCAAATAAAGCACAACCAAAAATTAGGTGAGTAAACTACAACTAAGAAGAATAAAAATTCTCCTAATCTAAAAATTCTCAAATAACACCACTCCCCGGCAGCGGCGCCATTTTGATGTTGGCGTAATCAAGACACAACTTCCAATGCAAGCGTCTACGATCGTACAATACTATAGTAACCCAACAAAGGGTTGGGATCGTTCCCAAGAGAGTGGTTTTGAGAATTAATAGAAAAATAAAATTTTATTCTAACTAATCGTAGCTAAAGACATTAACGATTAAAAATATTGTAAATTAAAGGGTGACGCAAGCATCAAGTATCTAATGGGGGTTTTGTCACAAGTAAGTAAAAACAACAAAATAAACAAGGGTTTCTAAGTATTGAGAGGGGATCCTTGGGATGTGATGGGAATACGGGTTAATCTATATTATTGGGTACATGCTTTTGATAGAAGATTCATAGAATAATTGTGACTAGGCTAGACTTTAAAGGGGATAAGCTCTCTCTCGACCAACTTACCCCATTTCAAATGTGTTCCTCTTGGACACCCACTTACCGAATGAAGACCATCCAACGCCTTAACCCACTCACTCTCTCAAGCTGAGTTTGTGGACATGGGACTAGGGTTCACTCTCTCGAGTTGAACCTCATGTCGACCCACTCACACTAGCAATCAATCTAGTGCTCTTAGTTTTACGACCTCTCTCTCGAGCAAGCCAAAAACACATAAATAAACTTGTATTTGAAACTACAAATTCATTAAATTCATCCACACCACTAAACGAAATCACATTTAAACTACGCATAGACTATCAGCAAGCAAGACCCAACTGCACTCCCCGAGCTACCCTCGAGACGCGGACACGGGACCTAGGACCACAAGTGATCCCAAGCTAACCCTGCTGGCATGATCATGAGCATACTAAAGATAATAAACTGATGCGGAAGCTAAAGCATAAATAAATCTGAAAAGATGGGGAATACCCATATACTATAATTGAATATATCAAATCTGAGAGTTTAATACAAAGAGATATCAAACTCAAAATACTAAGCTGAATCTAACTATATCTGAAATAAGACTCTAAACTTACTAGAAATGTTGGGACATGGCCCAACTAGGTCTAGCAAAATTGAAACTAAAGACTAAAAGCGATAAAGATAAACATGTCACTAGTCCTCGAAGAATGAGAACCGATCTAAGCGTGATCTAGATGCTGAGAACCTGAACCTACATCACAAGAAGATGTAGCACACGTATGTGTCAATACTTGAAAGGTACTAAGTATACAGGATAGAGTAAGGCTGAAATAACATATAACTGAACAAAGCAATAAAGCAATGAAATAATCTGGACATGATATAGATACTGCAAATACTTAATACTGAGCTAACTGACACAATGACCAAATTTATAACATGATGAGACTGAATACTGACTGTACTGAAATATAATCAATGCAAAAGAGTCTGACTGAACTGTGGGAGCTACTAATAACCGACATTAAACCACATGAGCTAAATGTGGAGTCCGATGTATACGCCACATCGAGAGGACCCAATATACCCTTCCAGAGGTATAGAGGCATGTTGGCGTTATCACTAAACTGATGTTGCCCACAAAGGGGACTTACACCTACTTGGCTCGTAGTTCTGGGACTATATGGGTACGCTGAACCCTAGTCCAACTCGGTATTACGCTACTCCCAATGAATTAATTGGTTAACACATTATGACTGAGTTCTGTAAAGTACTGGATAGCTCAAAACTGAACATACAAATTGAGAATGGAACAATTAATCTAATAATGGTGCATTAATAACTGAGGCATGTATAACTGAAGAACTGAGATATCTGACCTAGCATGTGTAATTCAAGAACTAAAGAAATGCATAGTTAGGGTTGTGAAATTCATGCGAGAAACGATGTAATAGCATGATAATCTGATTTGGAACATCTAAATAACTAATTCATGATGATATGTTGAAATTCTAGAAACCCTAGGTCTATTCATGATAAGGGAATCAAGAAACTGACTGAATTCTAGGGATCTAATAGGTGAAAGGAACCCACTAGTAAAATCCCACATACCTGGTGACGAATTCCACGGAGAAATCTTTTAATTTCAGGGCTGGAACAGATGGAACCTTGTTGCGTTCTTGAACTAGGGTTCTTGACCTTTTTCTCCTATCTTGATTCTAATTTTCTAAATTTTGACTAAGGTAAGTTCTAGTTATGTTTCTAGGCTTAAACTGACTAAAACCTCATGATTTAGGGTCTAAACAACGTATCTTAGGGGTTAAACGAAATAGGAAAAGACTAAAAGACCCCTGACTTAGCTGCTATCGGAGTGACTGACAGACGGGACTGACGGGCCGTCATTCAATCGATGGTCCGTCGATTGGATCCATAGGTCGAGTCTGCCCGACAAGGCTTCACTAAAACGAGCATAACTTTTTACTCGTATTTCAAAATTTAGCAAACTCGATGGAGTTGGAAAGATAATTCAATTATATATCATATCATAGTTCATGGGACACACAATTCTTTTTGTGCTAAAAGTTATGACCATCTGAAGTTGATCCATCAACAATTTTCAGCTTACTGGCTGTTAATCCTCACCTACGGTCAAACCTATGGACTGTGGATCGATTGATAGTCCGTACTGGTCAACCGTCAATCGGGACTGAAGCTAGGCTTTTGGGGCATCAATCCATGGACACGAACTACTGTCCGTGACCTGACCTACGGACCATAAGTCCAGCCTTCGATCAACACTTTGCCAAATTTTTTGACTGAGTTCTGGGGATGTTTTCTGCCATGAACCACGAACCTGTAGGACGGACCGTGAGTCCATCTACGGTCTGTGGATGGTGTCCGTGAGTGCCACCTATAAGACCAGAAATTTGAAATCTCTATTTTCGAATACGGGGTGTTACATTATCTCCCCCTTGGGACCATTCGTCCTCGAATGAAAACTAATCTAGTTGAAATAGAGGGAGATGGCTACAATCCCTACCACTAAACACTGACAACTGAATTTCTGACTAAACTGAGTTCCAAGGACATCCAAATACGCTGAAAATGCAAGTACAAACTAAAGGAACATAATTTTAAGACTGAAATTATGCATGAATGTCTGAAAAACTGATGAGGAACTATTTACCTCAAGCTGGAATGGAATCGGAAGGAAAGAGGTGAGGATACTTGGACTTCATGGCTGTTTCTGCTTCCCAAGTAGCTCCCTCTACGAACTGACTCCTCCACAAAACCTTCACTGAAGCGACTTCTTTGTTTCTCAACCTTCTAACCTGGCGATCAAGAATCTCAACTGGTACATCCTCATAAGAAAGGCTATCTTTTACGGCAACAGTCTCTAATGGCACTATGTATACTGGATCACCCACGCACTTCTTCAAAAGAGAAATGTGAAAGACTGAATGCATTGCTGCTAAGTCTGTTGGCAACTCTAACTCATAAGCCACTTTACCAATCCTTTTCAAGATCCGGTAAGGGCCTACATATCTTGGACTGAGCTTCCCTTTCTTGACAAATCTCATCACCCCCTTCATGGGTGACACTTTCAGGAAAACTCAATCATCAACTTGGAACTCTAGTTCCCTTCTTCTCACATCTGCATAGGACTTGTGGCGACTCTTAGTAGTCTTAAGTCTATCTCTAATGCGTTGCACTTTCTCCATAGCATCAAGGATCGAATCTAGTCCTATCAAGGTTGCTTCACCTACTTCAAACCAACCAACTGGAGATCTACATCTACGCCCATACAATGCCTCATAAGGGGCCATCTGAATGCTGGAATGGTAACTATTGTTGTAGGCGAACTCAATCAGAAGAAGGTGATCATCCTAACTACCCTCGAAGTCAATCACACAAGCTCTCAACAGGTCCTCTAAGGTCTGAATGGCACGCTCTGCCTGACCATCCGTCTGGGGATGAAATGTTGTGCTAAGGTTAACCTGAGTACCAAGACCCTTTTGAAATGACTTCCAGAAATGAGAGGTAAACTGAGGATCTATATCTGAGATGATAGACAAAGGAACCCCATGCAACATCACGATCTCATTAATGTAAAGCTTGGCGTAATCCTCCGCCGAATCTGTAGTCTTGACCGCTAAAAAGCGAGAAGACTTAGTAACCCTATCAACAATCACCCAAATAGAGTCATGATGTCTGCGAGTACGAGGTAAACCTGTGATAAAGTCCATGTTGATCACTTCCCACTTCCAAGTAGGAATGTCAATCTCTTGAGTCATACCTCCTGGTTTCTGATGTTCTACCTTGACTTGCTGGCAATTGGGGCACTTAGCCACAAAATCTGCTATATCTCTTTTCATACCATTCCACCAATAGACTTCACGCAGATCGTGGTATATCTTAGTGGTGCCTGGATGAATAGAATATCTGGAATTGTGGGGTTCTGCGAGAATATGCTGTCTCAATTCACCCACATCACGAACACACAATCTACCTTGATACCGAAGTACACCATCTCCCCCTTGGGAGAAAACCTCCACTCTCTGATTGTGGACTGCACCCTTAAGCTCAAGCAACATTGGATCACTATCTTGCTTTTCCTTAACCTCTACTACCAAAGAAGATTCCGCCCCATTCTGAACCGTTACACCACCATCTGATATGCTCATAAGACGAACTCCTAGGCGAGCAAGTCAATGAACATCCTTTGCTAGCTCTCTTCTTTCTTCCTCAACATGTGCTACACTACCCATGGATAGTCTGCTAAGAGCATCTGCTACTACATTCTCCTTACTCGGATGGTAATGCATGCTCATATCATAATCTTTGAGGAACTCAAGCCACCTCCTCTGGCGAAGATTCAACTTTTTTGGGTGAATACATACTGGAGGCTCACTACAAGAAACTGTACTTTCAGTGGCGAGAGAAGTCGCCACTGAATCCTAGAAAATCGTCACTGAATACCTTATGTGGCGACTTTTGTTCCGTACCTAGTACTTCCATAACTAAATGTTATTTGTGACAACTATGGATAGTCGTCACTAAAAACACAAATTAGTGACGATTTTAGTCGCCACCTAAAGCTCAATGAAAATTCTGACGAACCAATTCCATTTCAATAGGTCGCCCCTACAGATAGGCCTTTAGTGGTGACATCACTCGCCACAAAAACTAATAATATTTTTAGCAACAACTATTGTCGCTGCAATAGCCACTTACTTTTAATGGCAATCATTTGTCGCCACTAAAACATAATCTTTCAACAAAAAAAAAATAATGCTAATAGATTTTGGATTATGACCTAATATTCTTAAATAAATATGTAGGTGTATTTCTATACATATTAAAAGCATCCAATATTACTATGGAATGCACCAAAACATTCCTTGAATCGAAATATCAAAGGTCTACCACTAAAAAGTCAACTAAAGATATTCTCCTACTACATAATGTGTTATTGCACATTTTATGCATTTACATATGAAAAATATAGTCATCAAATTCCACCTTGCTCAATGTCATTAGTGATTGTTTTAAAACATTGTCCCTGTCATTAAGAAAAAACATAAAATCATTCTTATAATCTAAGAAAGAAAAAAGGGAGACCACAAGAATATTGGAGCATATTAAAAGAATGCCAAACACATTTTAAAAAGTAAAAATGGTAAATTAAGCAATAGCACATACTTTCTTGTAAAATCTAGATTCACCAGCACAAGTCATGATAGATAACTCACTTTCATGTTGTAACTCTGAAAATCATAAAGAATAAATATTATAATTGACTACATCTCCTGTTGGTTGTTATCTTGTTTTATCTTTTAAGAATGGAATCTTCGTGACATTAAGCAATAAAAAGGAAAATCCATGGTGTTCAAAGATACGTGTTTCTCCACTAACCAGGGAAATTAAATACATTCAAAGAAAGCAAACTTATCCATTAGAACCATATGCAGGTTACAACAAAGTTCCCTTCTCTGCATTACCACCACAATTGCTAAGGGAAAAAGTGTTAATTGCAAAAGCGATAAAGGTTGATGTCATTTTTTAAATTTTTTTTAAAAGTAATATATCTTATGCTTATGATGTCATTCAATAGTTGGTCTTATCAGTGTAGTTTTAGCTATGGAAATCAAGTTTATCTTAGACAAAATGTGGGCACTAAATGAAGGTATACTTAGAAAAGAAATGCAGCAAAAAAAAAGGGTAAGAAGATAACAGTCAAAGATAGAAAGACTCCAGTAACTAGCAATTGTTACATTCAAGAGACTACTTATTGTTGATTACAACGCAAGTAAATTGACAAGACAATCTCCCACTAATTATATATTAGGAAAGAATGCGAATTTTTTGGTAAATCTCCTTCAAGGTGTATTCATATTAAAGTTGCAGTTAGGAAGAAGTGTAATGAATGAGATTTGTTAAAATTGGCATATTGGAAGATCAATCAGATAAAACTTGTTGATCAATTGGACAAAACATGTTTAAAAGAAGCAAGAAGCCTACCACATAACAAACGAGCATATAAAATTCCTTACCAGCAAATTGGTATAGATCTGCACATGCGATTGGTCCACCTTTGAAATTTGAATCTATAACCTTCTTTGACTCCTCCAACAAATTCAAAGCAGAAGCAATCCCCTTATTTTCTAGTCTGTTGATCTCTGAGCTTCACACAGAGAATAAAGTAGAAGGAAGATTAATAAAAGTCAACGTAATAGCATGAATGAACTTTCAACAAAAAATGAGATCTAATCCTATAACTTGATGCTTGAAGCAAGGTAATAGTGTGAATCAAATTTCAGTAACAAATGAGATCTCATCCTATAACATCTACTTCATGGAGAGACTTCAAATAGAAAATATAAGAGGAATGACCTTGACGTTTTGTTGCTAGTAGACTACTGCATATATGTCCAGAACCAAAAGAAGTTTCACCAGCTTGGTTGATATGTCTACTCTGTTTTAATCTGTAAAACTTTTGAGATTTTAGGTAAGTTTTATTTACTATGAGAAGAAGGTAACAAGCATCCCTCAACGATTCTCCAAAGATAGTCCTTAAACTTAGTTTGACTAACACTACAAAGGATTACCTATTTGATTATTATCATTGCCTGTTTTTAAAGAACGTATGAATAGAAGGGATTTTCTTAGAAAGGAAACATAAACTGTTTCAAACACTTGAAAACTTAAAATGGAAGACACAGGTCCTATACATACAAGTCTAATATGCTAAAATAGAAGTTTTGCATGCGTGCTCTTCTAAACGGTGGGACGGAAGGCAAACTTAATTCTTTATGAGTCTTTGCTAGATAAATCTTAGCCTCTAAGTTTTACAACTCTCAAGTCCCTAAGTCAAGTTTCCTATGTGCATAGAATCAAATAACTCTCAAATACGAAAGTACTACATCAACTAGCTTAGAAAAATGGGTAGATGAGTCAAAAACAAGTAAACAAATAGACATCAAGCAGAAACGAGTAGCCACAATTTCATATTGATGAAGTTAACAAATAAACATTTTTATTCTAAGACATAGGATCCATATTATGCAATTCTAGAAACCACAATACATGTACTATTGAGCGAAATGACTGATACGTTAGCGATATGTTGAGGACCGACATAAGAGCATAAACAATGACTCAACGGACTGTTCCCCATCAGTAACAGACCCTTCAGGTTTCAAACTGTAATTGAAAGTCTTAGTTTTTGACTCTACCACAATATTCACAACAACATCTTGCTATTCTTTTTGGCATCCTCCATTTCTAGTCGCTCACTCCATTTTGACAACTAGCATACAACTCTAACATATTCATTTAAATATTATTTCTAACACAAATGGAAAACTGACAAAAATGAGGAATAAATTCGTCCAATAGATTTGTGGAAAAAGAGAACCCCAAAGAAGATACCTTTCACCCATCGCAAGAGAGTAAGCATGTCAAGTCTTGTTGCTTCCTGTCTAACTTCTGAGACGGACAAAGTTAACAAGGGTTTGGCAGTTAGGAATAGTAGAAATCATCTCAGCAATTTTGCAATCCCTCTCTATCGAAGAGAAACTAAGAAAAAGATGAGTGGAAGCGGCAAATTTGACGTGGTAGCCCTAAAAATTGGGGACGAATTTGGTGCGAGCAGAGGATGGAATTGGAGGAAAAGGGATAAGTGTGGTGTTATATGGAAATCTGCGTTTTGAAATTGGCGGAGCAATTCATTTAGGGTTGTTTTTAATTATCTTTATTCTTTATATTTTTATTTGTTTTGTTTTCTCCTTTTTTATTTTTTTTTTTATTATCTATCTTAAGAAATTAAAATGATTCTTAATGAACAACATAGTAAAAACAAAAAAAGTCGCTAACTATTATCAAAATTACTTGATAAATTTATTTAATTAACTCTACACTATAATTTATATTACTTTAAAAATATGAAAGTCCTTAAAAATATTGATTGAAATTTTTATCTTAGTTAAAAGATTTACAATATACAAAATTATCATTCATTATTTTTCTTAAATTATTAATTAATTATCTTTATGATATTTAAAATTATGAAGTCCAAAACTATATGATAAGAGTAAAATATCTTTTAAACAAAGTGCATCACAGAAGATAGAAAGTAATATAAAATCACGTTAGAAAACAATAGGAATTTCGCCAGCATTATTTGGACTAAAATTTGGCACTACAAAATCCACATTTTATTTTTCTAGTATTTAACAGCTCAAATACATTTTTTTTAGGAATTTCGTGATGACAACATAATGTGGTAAATAAAATAAATAAATTATATTAAAGAAAGAGGCTCACATTTTTTAAAATAACTTTTTAACCTTCATATATGAAATTTTGATTATTCCCATAGATATAATATTTATTTTAATGTCAACTGCTATTTTTTTTAAAAAAAAATATTTTGTTTTTCTTCTATACAGTTATTTTGATTGACGTTAAACACACCGTGCACAACACGTACTCTAAACTAGTTATTAAAACTTTGCTATTTTTTATTTTTTTTTGCATGTGTTTAAATATGAAATTGCGATAAGTATTGATTTTTTATTACTAATAAAAGGATCAAAATATACGATACATTCACCACAACTATTATAAAAATGTTACTTCCAATTCAAAAGAACACTCAAATATCAAAAGAAAAGAATAGTTACGGCATAAAATGTCGCTATTAAACATGAACATTTAGTAGCGATAAAGTCGCCACAAAACACCTTTAGCAGCGACATCTTATTGGTCGCCACTAGTACTTCTTCAACCAAAATTTATTTGAAAATTTTAGTTCAATTTTGTGGCGGCCAAAACATAGTCGCCACTAAAAGTGCTACTTTTAGTGGCAAGAATTAGGGTCGCACGCTTTTTTTATTTCTTTTATTTACTATATTTTTTATACCTAGGAAAATACAATTTCTTAGTTCTGTCTTATTTCGGAGTGAAATACCTAAAAAAAAAAAAATCGTGGTCGGGAAGGTTAGAGTAGCCAAAGCCATTGGAATTTTGATTTTATACATTGAAAAAATTCGTTTTGTTATTAATAGACTAGGAAGGGGGGAAAGAATAACTGAAAGAAAGGCAATCAATTAGTTATTCGTCAAAGTTTCATTTATTCAATGACCAGAATTAAACGGGGATATATAGCTCGGAGACGTAGAACAAAAATTCGTTTATTTGCATCAAGCTTTCGAGGGGCTCATTCAAGGCTTACTAGAACTATTACTCAACAGAAAATAAGAGCTTTAGTTTCAGCTCATCGGGATAGGGATAGGAAAAAGAGAGATTTTCGTCGTTTGTGGATCACTAGGATAAACGCAGTAATTCGCGAAAGGGGAGTATCCTATAGTTATAGTAGATTAATACACGATCTATACAAGAGACAGTTGCTTCTTAACCGTAAAATACTTGCACGTAATACCATAACCTTTTGCGGCAACTTTTCCAAGTCGCTGCAAATGCTCGTGCTTTTCTGGCAACTATGGGAGTTGCCACTAAAGGTCGCCGCAAGAAATCACAATTCTTGTAGTGATATATGTACTTAAATAGCAAATCTTCCATTATACTGAACACACCCTAAAAGTGTTGTTCTTCAATTATACTTGATATCAAATTTTAGAATAAATAGTGGCTTGAACACACACTCAAAGTGTTATTCTCTGATATGTTTTCTTAAATGTAATGTCTATATAAACTTTATTCTATGATACTAAAACTTTATTTATTCTAAGATACTTTTCTCAATGCGCACTATTTCATGTTAGTAATATAGGCAGGTATGCAGTTAATCTATATATAGTATACCCATATAGAATTTAATATTCACCATCTCTCATATTCCTTCACCTTCATAAAAGTTAAGCACAACAAAATAATTTAAAAAGAAACTCAAGTACACTCCAACTAGTCCATTTTGAATCAGGTAATTTTTAAATATCTTATACAATATCCCATCCAATACACTACAACAAATAAATAATTTTACGAGAATATTATAATTGTTACTATATTATATTTAACGGTATTAATATAATGTAGGTAATCAATAACCAACATTCTAGATAAATGTGGTTAAGTAAGTAGTAATTGTCTCAATTGTACCTAAAGGTTCCATCTCCTAAACCTAATACTAATATGCTACTTATATTGATTATAAGGTATTTTATTTATTTGAGTAGTAAGTTGTAAGATATATATGATTTAAATTTCTCTTATTTGATGTATTTTAGTAGACCCAGTTCTTGAGCCCCTTTGTTTCAATTTGTTTATCTTTGTTTAACTCCATATTTTTATATCACGGTATGTAAAATAGTGGGATAGAACTTTATTATTGTCATCTTTCATGTTTCTTGATTCATCACTTTTTTAATTTGTAAAAGCGTCTAGAGAGTTTTTATCAAATTAAAATTCTACGAACTATACTTAGTATTGTGTTGTAACTTCTACTTGTGACTTACATAACAACACAACATATCCAGTGTAGTCCTACAAATTAAGTGGGGTCTGGGAGTGTACACAGACCTTACCTCTACCTAAGAGTTGAGATAAAGAGACTATTTTTGATATATTTTTTATACTAGCAGAACACTACTACAATAAAATAATATTATAATTGAACTACACGAAATCATAGATAGCAACAAAAATCGAAGAATAATTAAGAAACTACAAGACTGTACAGTCCTGTGACTACGAGTAAGGGTAACAAGAAAATGCAGTCCTACTTACTAGTATGGCCGCACTCTTATACCTACTAATATTCTATCCTAATTTGTGTCCTACACATCTTCCTATCATAACGTTTTAACAAAAAAATATCAAAAATTAACTAAACCACAAATTATGAAGTATAATAAAATAATCAAAAATTGATATGATATAAATTTTATAAAATAAGTGATCAAATCTAAAATTGACCGAACCCCTACCCTACACGTATCTAGATACTATCTGTTGGGATATATACTATTAACCATGTGTTAAGAAATAATATTTATTATAGAATAAATATTTGCTCAATTTTAATAGATCATATATTCGTTTATGGTGTCTATTTACTTATATAGTAGATGATTTAGTGTGTAGAGTTTTAGCTTATACACAGAAGATTAAATCATCGGTTCTTATAAGTATAAAGTTTTTTGTTCACAATCTAGGATGGAAATTGGACATGCCATCGGTACGATTGTAGCACAAGATTATAGGTAATTTATCTTGATTATGGGAACGGTATAGTTCCAACTTCTTGTGCTAGTGCATTTTGTATGTATTGAACGGGACCNTTTGCTTGATGGAGGTCTCTTCCACCAATACTTTGCCTTCCTCATCCTTGATACACTTCACTTGGTCCAAGTCACGAGCCTTCCTCTCTCTTGCTTTTGCAAGCCTATACAATTTCTTATCCCCACCTTTGTCCCCCAGCTCGACATACAAGCGTTCGAAAGCTGTCGTCTTAGCCTTCGTAACTGCTAACTTAGCTTCTGTCTTTGTCGTCTTATAAACCTTCTTAAGCGTCCGTTTCTCTTCCTCGTCTTATAACATTTTTTAAAATAACTTTTTAACCTTCATATATGGAATTTTTATTATTCCGATAGATATAATATTTATTTTAATGTTAATTGCTATATTTTGTTTTTTCTTGTATACAGTTGTTTTGATTGACGTTAGACACACCGTACACAACACATACTCTAAACTAGTTATTAAAACTTTGCTTTTTTTTTTTTGCATGGGTTTAAATATGAAATTGCGATAAGTATTGATTTTTTTATTACTAAGAAAAGGATCAAAATATACGATACATTCACCACAACTATTATAAAAATTTGACTTCCAATTCAAAAGAACGCTCAAATATCAAAAGGAAAGAATAGTTATGGCATAAAATGTCGCTACTAAACATGAACATTTAGTAGCGATAAAGTCTCCACAAAACACCTTTAGCAGCGACATCTTATTGGTCGCCACTAGTACATCTTCAACCAAAATTTATTTGAAAATTTTAGTTCATTTTTGTGGCGGCCAAAACATAGTCGCCACTAAAAGTACTACTTTTAGTGGCAAGAATTAGGGTCGCACGTAATACCATAACCTTTTGCGGCAACTTTTCCAAGTCGCTGCAAATGCTGATGCTTTTGTGGCAAATATGGTAGTTGCCACTAAAGGTCGCCACAATAAATCACAATTCTTGTAGTGGCTCTTATGGTCTATGAACACATCTACATGAACACCATACAAGTAGTGTCTCCAAATCTTGAGTGCAAACACCACTGTTGCAAGCTCGAGGTCATGAGTTGGATAATTCTTCTCATGTACCTTAAGTTGTCTAGAAGCATAAGCTATAACCTTACCTCGCTACATCAACACACAACCTAGGCCGACCCTGGATGCATCACAATAGATCACATAACCATCTGAACCCTCTGGTAGAGTCAAGACAGGAGTTGTAGTCAACCTAATTTTTAATTCTGCAAAGCTTTTCTCATAATCATCTGACCACTGGAACTTAACCTTCTTCTGAGTCAACCTAGTCAATGGTGACGCTATGGATGAATATCCTTCCACGAACCTTCTGTAATAACCTGCTAGACCCAAGAAACTTTTGATATATGTAGCAGAGGTAGGTCTGGGCCATTGTTTCACTACTTCTATCTTCTGGGAATCTACTCAAATTCCTTCACTAGACACAGTATGCCCAAGGAAGGCAACTGATTGTAACCAAAACTCGCACTTGTTAAATTTTGCAAATAACTGGCGATCTTTGAGATTTTCCATAACAACTCTCAAATGACTTGCATGTTCTTCCTCATTCCTAGAGTAAATGAGGATGTCATCAATAAAGACGATAACGAACAAGTCCAAGTACTGTTTGAACACTCTGTTCATCAAATCCATGAAAGTTTCAGGAGCATTGGTTAGTCCAAATGACATAACTACAAATTCGTAATGACCATACCGAGTTCTGAAGGCTATTTTCGGAATGTCACTATCTCTGACTCTAAGCTGATGATAACCTGATCTGAGGTCTATCTTTGAGAAATGACTAGCACCCTGAAGTTGGTAAAACAAGTCATCAATCCTGGGGATATGATACTTATTTTTTATTGTGACTTTGTTCAACTGCCTATAGTCAATACACATTCTGAGAGAACCATTTTTCTTCTTCACGAACAACACTGGTGCACCCCATGGCAAAATATTGGGTCTGATGAAGCCCTTATCTAGAAGGTCTTTCAACTTCTCTTTCAATTCCTTAAGCTCAGTTGGAGCCATTCTGTAAGGAGGGATAGAGATAGGCTGGGTATTTGGAAAGAGATCAATTCCAAAGTCAATTTCCCTTTCGAGAGGAACTCCGGGAAGATCATCTGGAAACACTTTTGGAAACTCACTGACTACAGGAACTAACTCAAGAGTTGGGGATTCAGAACTAGAATCCTTAACCCAAACTAGATGATAGAGATAACCCTTAGAGATCATCTTTCTGGCCTTAAGGTAAGAAATGAATCAACCCATAGGTGCTAAGCTACTACCTTTCCATTCTAAGATTGGTTCGTCTGGAAACTGAAAACGAACAATCCTAGTTCTACAATCAACTGAGGCATAACACGAATGTAACCAATCCATGCCTAGATTGACATCGAAGTCTACCATTTCTAACTCTAAAAGATCTGCTGAGGTGACTTTCTGAGAGACTGTGACATGGCAATTTCTGTATACCCGTCTAGCCATAACTGGGTCACCGACTGGAGTAGAGACTGAGAAGGGTTCTGAAAGAGTTTATGGGCTAACACTGAATTGGACTGCTATATAAGGAGTTACAAAAGACAAGGTAGTCCATGTTGTCTTTCCACTAAGTGAACCATATGTGAGCCACATCCTTAGGCTGGTAGGATCACAACTCAACCCTACCATTACCAGACACTAGAATCACTCCAAAGATTTTCTTAACATTATCAATAAAGTTCTGTGGATCCTCACCAACTTGTGACCCTAAAACTCAGGCGGATTCATCCTAACGAAATCTCAAACTTTAGTTGCCACCGATCCATGATTTCTATTAGTAGGAACTGGGACCTGATGATTGTTCTTGTTGGTCATACTCTAAGCCAATAGTTGGATCACATTCTAAAACTCTTCATTGTTAACCTCATGGTCTGGGACTAGAGGAATTGCGTTAGCATTCCTGGCATTCCCATTCCTGGCGTTAGCTCTATGGGGAGTCATGATCACTGAAACATAGAACATCGAGTTAGAATGGAATTAGATCATACCTTACGCACAATAAGAGTAACAAGAAGATGAAGATTTTTCCTAAGACACTTTGTAGCCTCCATCTCATAAAATGTGGTGCGCACTACACATCCATGAAAAGGACTATACCTAGTGCGGCTTTTGAGACATCATAGGACACTTAAATCTAAGGCTCTGATACCAAGTTTATCACACCCCGAGCTACCCCCGAGACGCGGACACGGGGCCTAGGACCACAAGTGATACCAAGCTAACCCTGCTGGCATGATCATGAGCATACTAAAGATAATAAACTGATGCGGAAGCTAAATCATAAATAAATATGAAAAGATGGGGAATACCCATATACTATAACTGAATATATCAAATCTGAGAGTTTAATACAAAGAGATATCAAACTCAAAATACTAAACTGAATCTAACTAAATCTGAAATAAGCCTCTAAACTAACTAGAAATGTTGGGACATGCCCCAACTAGGTCTAGCAAAACTAAAACTACAGACTAAAATAGATAAAGATAAACATGTCACTAGTCCACGAAGAATGAGGACTCACCACTGATGTTGCTAAATTGGAGATCGGGAATCGATCTAAGCGTGATCTAAATGCTAAGAACCTGAACCTACATCACGAGAAGATGTAGCACACGTATGTGTCAATACTTGAAAGGTACTAAGTATACAGGATAGAGTAAGGCTGAAATAACATATAACTGAACAAAGCAATAAAGCAATGAAATAATCTGGACATGATATAGATACTGAAAATACTAAATACTGAGCTAAATGATGCAATGACCAAATTTATAACATGCTGAGACTGAATACTGACTGTACTGAAATATGATCAATGCAAAAGAGTTTGACTGAACTGTGGGAGCTACTAATAACCGACATAAAACCACATGAGCTAAATGTGGAGTCCGATTTATACGCCCCATCGAGAGGACCCAATATACCCTTCCAGAGGTATAGAGGCATGCTGGCGTGATCACTAAACTGATGTTGCCCACAGAGGGGACTTACACATACGTGGCTCATAGTTCTAGGACTATATGGGTACGCTGAACCCTAGTCCAACTCGGTATTATGCTACTCCCAATGAATTAAGTGGTTAACACATTATGACTTAGTTCTGTAAAGTACTGGATAGCTCAAAACTGAACATGCAAACTGAGAATACAACAATTAATCTGATAATGGTGCATTAATAACTGAGGCATGTATAACTGAATAACTGAGATATCTGACCTAGCATGTGTAATTCAAGAACTAAAGAAATACATAACTAGGGTTCTGAAATTCATGTGAGAAATGATGTAATAACATGATAATCTGATTTGGAACATCTAAATAACTAATTCATGATGATCTGTTGAAATTCTAGAAACCCTAGGTCTATTCATGATAAGGGAATCAACAAACTGACTGAATTCTAGGGATATAATGGGTGAAAGGAACCTACTAGTAAAATCCCACACACCTGGTGACGAATTCCACGGAGAAATCTTTCGATTTTAGGGCTGGAACTGATGGAACCTTGCTGCATTCTTGAACCAGGGTTCTTGACCTTTTTCTCCTATCTTGATTCTAATTTTCTAAGTTTTGATTAAAGATTTTGACTAAGGTAATTTATAGTTATGTTTCTAGGCTTAAACTGACTAAAACCTCATGATTTAGGGTCTAAACGACGTATCTTAGGGGTTAAATGAAATAGAAAAAGACTAAAAGACCCCTGACTTAGCTGCTGTTGGAGTGACTGACGGACGGGACTGATGGGCCGTCATTCAATCGGCAGTCCGTCGATTGGATTCGTAGGTTGAGTCTGCCCGACAGGACTTCACTAAAACGAGTATAATGTCTTACTCGGAGGTCGGAATTTAGTAAACTTGGTGGCGTTGGAAAGATAATTCAATTATCTACCATATCATAGGTTATGGGACACACAATTCTTTTTGTGCTAAAGGTTATGACCATCTGAAGTTGTTCCATCAACAATTTTCAGCTAACTGGCTATTAATCCTCACCTACGGACCGTGGATCGATTAACAGTCCGTACTGGTCAACCGTCAATCGGGACTGAAGCTGGGCTTTTGGGGGATCGATCCACGAACACGAACTACGGTCTGTGACCTGAACTATGGACCATAAGTCCGTTCGTGGGTCAACACTTAGCCAAATTTTATGACTGAGTTCTGGGGAAGTTTTCTGTCACGAACCACGAACCTGCAGGACGGACCGTGATTCCATCTATGGTCCGTGGATGGTGTCCGTGAGTGCCACCTGTAACACCAGAAATCTGAAATCTCTATTTTCGGATACGGGGTGTTACACCAACAATTATCTTAACCCATATTCGCTAAATCACACCCCAAGAATTGGGGTTTTCAGCCTCACATGTATAAGAGATAGAAATTTATACCAAATTGAGCTTGCATTCAAATGGGTATGAAGATTTAAGTTTTGATACATGCCAAAATTGAAGAATCCAAGAGACCCAAAACCAAATCTTAAAGATTAAACCCTTTGGAACTTCAAGTCTTCAAAACCCTCTCAAAGTTAGAGCAAAAATATCAAAAAGTACTATTCTATATAAAAATTATAATAATTGTTCGACTCTTAAAACTACAACTCTAATTAGTATTTATAGCTTTCACAGATTTGTGTTGCAGTGGATCATTAGGAGTCGTTAGTTGAAATTGCCGATCAACTCGGCGATTCGCCCTTTGGAGTAGTTCATCGCCGTCTTGCACTAGCCTTCAGCATCGTCGTTCTCTGGGTCATTGGGTGACATGGTATTGCTTCACGGAACTGCTCGGTGATGCGTCGACTGCTCTCTTTTTCCACCGACTTGATCCTTTCCTTCAGGGCTCAGCACACTGGAACAAAAGGCGAAGTAAGACCCTTCGGCGATTCGCCAAGTGGACTCGGCGATCCTCAGGCCTTCATTTCTTTGTTCTTTTCAGCCTTTTTGTTCCTATTTGCGACGTAGTGTCCATGTTTTCCTTCAAACTTCAAATACCTGAAACTTAAGGGTTTTCATCAGATATTGAGATAAAATAAGCATTTGAGGACACAATTTCTATTAAATTAAAGCCCTAAATGAGTCCAATTTGTGGACTCATCACCTTTCCAAACACCAATTGATATGGAGACATACCAATAGGTTTCTTGAAACCTGTCTGATATGCCCATAGAGTATCATCTAACTTTCATGCCCAATCTGTGCAGTTGGCATTCACTGTTTTTTCCAGAATCGCCTTTATTTCCCTATTGGATACCTCCAATTGGTCACTAGTCTGTGGGTGAAAAGGTGTTGCCACCTTGTGTTGTTTAACCCCATATTTGGCCAAAAGAGCACTGAAAACCTTGTTGCAAAAATGGGAATCGTCATCACTGATAATAGCTTTGGGTGTGCCAAACCTTGAAAAGATATTCTTCTTCAAAAAGCCATCAACACTTTTTCCATCATCCTCAGGCAGAGCAACTGCCTCAACCCATTTGGTCACATAGTCCACTGCCACCAATCTATACTTCTGCCCATAGGAGCTCACAAATGGGCCCATGAAATCAACTCCCCACACATCAAATAGCTCCACCTCTAGAATAGGTGTCATGGGTATCTCGTGGCACCGAGAGATGGCTCTTTGCCGCTGGCACACATCACAACTCTTTAATATATCTATTGCATTATGATGAATTGTAGGCCAGTAGTACCCACCCTAAAGTACCTTGTGGGCTGTCCGAGTGCCTCCATGATGACCACCCACTGGAGATGAGTGACATGCCTCTAGAATATGCAACATCTCAGCTTCAGGGATGCATCGCCTGATGATATTATCAGCACACACCCTGTACAAATAGGGTTCATCCCAAAAATGCTTACCCACATCATGCATGAACCTCTTCCTTTGCTGAAATTTCAGCCCCTCAAGCATCAAGTCACTAACAAGAAAGTTAGCAAAATCAGAAACTAAGGAATAAGATCAAGAGTTGCAGCTAATACTTGCTCATCCAGGAATGAATCATTGATTTCTAGCTCAAATTCCTCTTTCTTTTCAGCATCGATCCTAGACAGGTGATCAGCCACCTTTTTTTCACAACCTCTCATATCCTTAACCTCAAAATCAAACTCCTAAAGTAGCAGCACCCATCTGATCAACATTGGATTGGCATCTTTCTTTTCCATGAGATATCTTAGATCTGGATCATCCGTGTGGACTATCACTCTAGAACCCAGCAAGTAGGCTCTGAATTTCTCGAAGGAATAAACCACAGCCAGTAGTTCTTGTTCAGTGACTGTGTAGTTTTGTTGTGCTCCATTTAGTGACTTGCTAGCATAGAAGATTGGATGGAATATCTTGTTGCGCTTTTGCCCCAACACAACTCCTAATGCAGTACCACTAGCATCGCACATTACCTCAAATGGTTCAACCTAATCTGGCCAATAATCACTAGTGCAGAAATCAGCTTCTCCTTCAGGCATTCAAAGGCTTTTAGGCATGCTTCATCAAAAGCAAATTTCACCTCTTTATCCAAAAGCTTGCACAAGGGATGTGCAATTTTCGGAAAATCCTTAATGAAACACCTATAAAATCCAGCATGTCCTAAAAAACTTCGAATACCCTTCACAGAGATAGGTGGAAGAAACTTTTCAATCACCTCAATTTTGGCTTTTTCTACCTCTAACCCCTTTTGCGACACCTTGTGACCAAGGACTATAACCTTCATGACCATGAAGTGGCACTTCTCCCAGTTCAGCACTAGATTGGCCTTCTCGCATCTTTGTAAATCCCTGCTAAGATTTAACAAACAGTCATCAAAAGTATCACCTACCATTAAAAAGTCATCCATGAATACCTCCAGAGTATCCTCTACCATGTCCGAGAAGATGGATATCATACACCTCTGGAAAACTGCTGGTGCATTACATAGTCTAAATGGCATATGTTTAAATGCAAAAGTGCCATACGGACATGTAAAAGTGGGTTTTTCCTGATCTTCAAGAGCAATTGATAACTATTTGTGCCTAGAGTATCCATCTAAGAAACAATACCACCCTTTTCCAGCCAACTTGTCAAGCATCTAGTCCATGAATGGCAGTAAGAAGTGATCCTTTAAGGTCCACTTGTTTAGCTTTTTGTAGTCCATGCACACTCACCATCCAGTGACTGGTCTCTGTAGGATCAACTCAGTGTTCGCAATGGTGACAATTGTCATACCACCCTTTTTAGGCACACATTGCACTGGGCTGACCCAATGACAGTCAGAAATGGGGTACACAACCCCAGCATCTAACCACTTGATGATATCCTTTTTTACCACCTCTTGCATTAGTTGATTTAACCTTCTCTGGTGCTCAATGCTTGGGCTGCAGTCCTCTTCAAATTGGATCTTATGAGTGCATATACCTGGAGGTATCCCAATGATGTCAGCAATGGTCCACCCAATTTCTCTTTTATACCTTATCAGCACTTTAATCACAGCTTGTACATGTTCATCATTCAAATCTACAACCAAGATCACATGCAAAGTGTTGTTAGTACCTAAAAATACATACCTCAGGTGACTAGGTAACTGTTTCAGTTCCAGCACAGGAGGCTTCTCAATGGATGGTTTTGCTGAAGGACTTGGCCTGTTTTTCAAATCCAGGTCCAGTTTCTTTGGAGCATAAGAGTGTGCTACCAAGCCCTGTAAAGCATTCATGGTCTCCACATAGTCAGTCCAGAAATCAGCTTCAAAGTTCATCAACACGGCTGCTAATATTTTGATAGCTAGCCTCTCCTCAATAGTCGCTCTAAGCTCCCCTTCATCAAAAACTTATATTGCTGACACCATATTCATGTCTTGTGGCTGCTTCATGGACCTGCAAAATTTAAACTTTACCTCTTTATTGTTGAGCCTAAATTTCAGCTCTCCACTCTCAACATCAGCCAATGCTCGTCTCGTGGCTAGAAATAGTCTTCCCAAAATTATGGGAACCTCAAAATCCATTTTGCAATCCAAAATCATGAAGTCTCCAGAAATATGAAAGTGTCCACCTTTACAAGAACATCACATAAGATGCCCATAGGCTACTTCACCGATCTATCTGCCATCATCAACCTCATTGTTGTGGGCTTTGGAACTCCTAGCCCCAGTTTCTTGTAGATGTCTAATGGCATCAAGTTTATATTGGCCCCTAAGTCACACAAGGCCTTTGCAAACTCAATTGATATGATGGTGCACGATATGGTGAATGCACCCGAATCCTCTTTTTTCTGTACCAGAGATCTAGTAGCAATAGAATTGCAGTGATGAACATTGTCAGTAAAATCAAAACTTACCGCTCTTTTCTTCGTGACCAAATCCTTCATGAACTTAGCATATCCTGACATTTACTCTAGTGCTTCCACCAATGGGATGTTCACTGATAGTTGTTTCAGCTTGGTTATGAACTTAGCAAATTTCTCATCTTTAGCTTTTGTTTTAAGCCTCTAAGGGAACGGAGGAGGTGGTCTTGGTATTGGTTGTAAGGGCATAGATACCTCAACCCCATTTTCATTTGTTCCTGCTGGTTTTGTCTATTGGTTGAGCATTTTCTATATCATCTACATGTTCATATTTGACATTCTCTCTTTCGGTTCGCTCAAAGCCATGTTCATGCTCAGTACCTGCATAAATTGAATCATTAAGAATCTTACCACTTCTGGTGGCGATAGCCAGCAATGTCCGTCCTTCTTGGGGTTCTGAATAGTATCACTTGGTAGTGACCCATTCTTCCTCTGGTTCAATGATGCTGAAAGTTGCCCCAATTGTTGCTCTATTTGTTTGATGGAGGTGGTGTGACAGTCTAACAGTTGAGTCATGCTAGAGAAATCACCCTTCATCTCCTCTCCTCCATCCCTGCATCAATAGACTCAACCTTTTGGAGTACCTTAGCCAACATATCTTCCAGCTTAGACCCACTAGAACTACCACTTGCACGGTCTCTATTGCCTGGAGGTACATAAACACCACTGCAATCATTCCTGTAACCATCTCTGTTCTACCAGTTTCCTTGATCTCTGTTTGCTGGCCTTTCATACTGCCCTTCTTTGGAGTAGTTCCGACCTGTATTTCCAGAATTATATCCTTGGTTTCCCAAGTTCTAATTTCGGAAACCACCTTGATTTCCCAAGTATTTGGCCTCCTCATCCAAGTCAATATCCTGATCTTCATACCTGTTTGGGTCCTACAGCAATTACCTTTTTAGAATTTGCAACAATATGCTTCGTGAGTAGATCTATCCTGGTCCTCATGTGCGCCATGTCATGATCCCTTTCTTCTTCTCTTTTCTTTTGTTCAGCTAAAAGTTCAAAAGTGAACCTAAGATCTCTTACATCAGCATCCCTAGTGTACTATGCTCTGTTGTTCTTAGACACTTCATCCAGCCGCTACATGCTTTCTGCAAATGGCCTCCTCATGAATGATCCTCCACACACTACATCAACAATTGGTTTAGTAAAATAATTTAAAGATCTATAGAAAGCCTATTTCAGATGTCTCTCAGTTAGACCACGGTTTGGGTACTTTTTCAGCTTTTGGTTGAATCTCTACCAAGTGTCATGCATCGCTTCTCCTGGTAACTGTTTATGAGCACTTATCTCATCCTTCATCTGCAACTCTTTTGATTCAGGATAGAATCGTTCGAGGAAAGCCTCCTACAATTCAGTACAGGTCCTGATTGAATCATTCGGCATCTCATTAAGCCAATTGGTTGCCTCCCTAGTGAGAAACAATGGTAACAGCCTCAATCTCATCGTTGTCTGACTAACCCCAGGAATTTCTTGCGATTTTCATATCACCACAAATTTCATCAAATGTTGATTCACATCATCACCAGTTGCACCCCTGAACATACCTTTCAAATTCAGCAATTGAATCATAGTATTGGTGATTGTAAATTTCATACCTGGAGGTAGTGCAGGTACCACTATCGCTTATGTGGCTCCAACTCCGTCCAAGTCTAAGTCATCCTCTTCGAACAATATGTGAGTTGGTTGTTGTGCTCTACCCCTTAGAGCTAGTGGTTAGTGGTGGGGAGGGACTATCTCATCCACTCTCACATTTTCCTCCACCACTCTAGGCTGGTTTTTCAAAGTATGTTGATGAGCACCTCTTGCAGTGGTCTCAGCCTCAAGTCTCAATCTTTGCCTCTGAGCCTCAAGTTTTTGTGCATTCACCATTTTGCGGATTGTATTCCGATGTTCTGGATCGTATGGAATCAGTGGAGCTCCCTTACTTCTGGTAATTGGCATACACAGCCGAACTCACCTGTAAGAGACACAGACAAAGAACAAGGCGTAAAATTAGGAAATATAACTATGCTTTGAATAAAAGCTAGTAAAACACTTCTGAATTGAAATTCCCTGGCAGCGGCGCCAAAATTTGATACGTCCAAACTTACACCTCAATTAAGAGGTATAACTGGTCAAAGTCAATTTATAGAACTCAACGTGAGTTGAGGTCGATCCCACAAAGAATTTATTTACAGAAATGGTTTCACTGTCGCTTTCACCCAAATGTTGTTATTATTTCCTAAAGAGAAAACAACTACGAAATGTAAAAATGGGTTTAGCTGTAAAGTTCTAGTAACCAGGGTTGTTAAATAAGATCTAGTTTAACAATTAAAAGAATGTTGATTTTAAAGTTGTTTTGATACTTAAATGAAACTAGGATTGTGTTCCCCATAACGTTGCATCTAGAGTTTTTCTATAAATGAGTTTTAGGCAATTCATCTCTGCAAAATACAAGCGAGTTAGATATATCTAACACTTCTAATCTAATTAGATAACTTTCACTCAAGCCCTCTAGGTCCTATAGTGTTAACAATTTCTACTCTCACTTACGATAGTGTTAAAGTTATTTTCTCTCGAACTCGAACTTTGACACCATTTCATCAGGTTAATTCAGATTTTTCCCAACCATCACTTTTCTCTCGAACAAATGATAGATACAGGATAATTCTAATATGTGCACTCATTAGAGTATATGAATAACAAAAACTGAACTATGATTTGCAAATATAAATCGCCTTCTACCCGTCTTACAAAATTACACTTAGATTTACGTCATAGATCCCACAATCCCAGTTGTGGTATTTAGCCACTCATGATTTCACGTAAACATACAGAGATTAGTAATGAAAACATTAAGAAAATGTACTTACGAAAATCTGCGAATTCATTGAACAAATGATAATTCAAAACCAAAAATCTAACTTCCAAACTTGATTCAATGTTAATCGTCAAAAACCAAAGCTAAGAATATTTCAAACTAAGTCACTCGTTCCCGATATGACGAGATAAAAACCAAAATTAACCTAATTAATTCAAATAAAATGTTTAAAAAGAGTCCTACTCGAAGTAAGACAAATTTGTCGCGCAACTTCACGACCTCCACCACGGTTCGTCAAGGGCTTCATGGTCCGTGAAGCCCTTCGTGGTCTTCACTTGAACTCATCCAACATAGGTTCTTCAAGGCCTACATACTGTATCATCACCACGACTCGTGAAAGTTACCACGGTCCGTATAGGTGATCGTGGTATTCACTTGGCCAATTCCATTTTCAGCTTTTTGAATTTGTTCACTAGATCATCTTCACGATCATCACCACAGGCCGTTATGGGGACCACGACCCGTGAGACCTTCTGTAGTCTTTACTTGGTTACCCTTGCACTTTATCTTCCCAAGACCTAAACACTGGATCACACTCACGATCATAACCACGAACCATCGTGAGGACCATGGCCCGTGAGGTCGTCCATGGTCTTTACTTGGTTCAATCCAATTTCAGCTCCTCCAATCCTTCTCACTGGAAATACATCATGATTAACACCATGGTTCGTGACAAGGACCACGGCACGTCTAGGTGCTCGTGGTCTTCACTTGGTCACACTCATTTTATGCTTCTTTTTCTATTTTTCCACACATGTGAGAATCTGACTACACATTCAACAAACACATCAAAGCTTACAAAAATACACTCGATTCTAGTATTAATTCTTAGTTCTGAGCATCAAATGTGCCAATATTTCATGACACATCAAAAGGTCATTGATAACTAAAATAGGAAGAACTTACATAATAGAGTTCAAATATGCAAACTTAACCTTAAACTAGTTCAAACATGAGGCAAGAATGGGTTTAACATACATCACGCTTAAGACAGTCAACTATAAAGTTGTTGTGCTGTTGATCACAATTTAACTCTAAAATGCAAGAGACTACCCATATGATTCACTTTAAAATAGAAAAATATTTGATCAGATTTTGGAAATAAAATGAATAACATAGACCACAGTTTAAGCAATCAGGCAACCATATTCAACAAGTTAATACAATAATCCTATCTCAACCAATTTAATCATGGGTCTAAAGAAAATGAGTTAAAGAATTTAGGATGCAAAAGAGTTTACAGCTTTTATTCATCCGAGCCTAATTCTTTGGGAAATGCTAAAGAGCAACCCCAAAGGTGAGTTATTTATCACTCAAACAGGTCCTCGATTAGCATTGAGAGCCAGTGGGTATGTTGGTTGGCCAATCACATTAACAAGTATCATAAAATAGGCAAGCAGATATGACATTTCAGCAAAACAGACATATTATCGCAACATAGGAGATAGAAACTCTAAAATCGATGTAACTAAACATAATATTTTCAGATCACATTCTCGATATAGAAGAACACATGAGTGATAAAGAAAGCTAAACATAGAACTACAAGATTTCCAAAAAGGCTAAAGAACAGAAGACAAGAATCCTTAAGATCAAGTGTAAACAGGATGTATACTAATCATATATAATTCAAAGTATTTATCATAATGAAATTCTAAGCTACTGTTCATATGAATATCGACTAAAACAAATCAACCAATTTAACTTACAAGAGAAGCTAAACATAAGGGCTATTACACATAAACAAGAAGACATGATGCTAGGAATCATCCCATTTTCAACAAATATGAATTTAATAACAAACAGAGAGCATAAAAAAACAATTGGACATATTTGAAACTTAAAAGAGAAATACAGAGAACGATATGAACTTAAACGATTTAGCTAACATTATCTACAACGAATAACGAAAAAGTTGTTTTGATAATACTAAGACGGTGGAAAGCAAAACCAAATTTCTAGCAAAATATAAGAAATAAACTAATCTAATCCATTCATTAAACACACAATGAAATAAGAAAGAATTACCTTTCGCTGAGCAGCAAACTAAAACGACGAGTTGAGAAGACGACTCCACCACCTCTTTCAACTCGAACAACCACAAAATTTTAAACTATTGAACCAAGAATTCCCCAAAAAAAACTTTTAGGGTACTCTTTTGTCTACAAAAACTTCTCTACCCAATGAATAGTAACGAGGAGACTATTTATAGGGGTTGAGAAATCTAAAAATCACAGCCTAGAATTGATGTGGGACTGTGGGTAAATTTTGAAAATTCCCTGAGTGGATAAGGCTACACAGCTGGAACGTGTATGATTCCAGTACTAATCCAACAGAAAAAAGATTTGGAACGCTTGATTCTTGAGAAGGACGATTGAGGTATCAAGATCGCAACAACTGTCTTGTTCAAGAATGTTCTTGTATGATTTGTGTACGAAGAGGATAAGGGAGAGATGAGAGGACGACGCAGGTCTGGGTCAGGTTTGCTGAAACTCGGGTTTGCTGGATTTTACACGAAGAAGACAAGCGTAGGGGTTGTTTTTGGGTCAGTTGGGAAGAGAATTGGTGGGCTGAGTTAAAGAATGTGGGCCAAAAATTTGTGATCTCCTGGTCCACATGGGTCTTTAAAGGATGATTGAATGACTTGGCCTTTTCACCGTATTTCAATTAAATCGCATGCGAAATAAATTATTTTATTTAATTAACTATTAAGCTTCTTAAATTTAACAATGTAAAATGATCATTCAACATCACAATTAAAATTATTTTAATAAATAAAAAGAGTAGTTATGTACTCTAATTGATTTTTGAGGAAATAAAATGCACACTTATTTAAAATGTAAAATGATCATTTAACATAACAATTAAAACTATTTTGAAATAAAAAGAGTAGTTATGTACTCTAATTGATTTTCGAGGAAATAAAATGCACAATTAGTTAAAACGCTATTTTTAGTAAACAAATTTTTTTCTAAATATTTATTCAAAGTAATAAATACATCAATCTATATATTATAAGTATATATATATATATATATATATACACACACACATATTAGCTAAGGAAAATAACCAAATTACCTCAAAAATGGTCTAGAAAGATTCGTAAATAATTTATTTCAAATTGTTTGAAATCAAAGAAGCTTGAAAATTAACTAACTAGTAGAGGGCCAAAATTGGGTGTCAACAGAGGGACCTTCCCATCAGTTGCTAGAAATGATGGAGATAGTGATCGGCGGGCTCAACCTTACCTTCTTCAGGTCAACCGACTCAGTAGGGTGCTTCTTCTAATGTGGGTGGTAGATAGTGCTAGGACAAGTCTTATGTTCTTAAGACTTGTCATGTTCAGAAGAGTTCTCCCAAATTGATTCCTGGTATGTTTTGAGTCTTTTTGGTTTGATGCATATGCTTTGGTAAATCTAGGTGCTTTATTGTTTGTTTTGTGACTCCTTATGTGGGTATGAAGTTGGTGTCGATCTTGAAATCTTTATAGAACCTTTTTATAGTATCTACTCATGTTAGTGATTCCATTTGCCCAATTTCAGCTTCCTAGAAAACCAACTCATCTTTGACTTTACAAGAAGGTTTTTATTGTTGTCAATGAGTAGTATTGCTCACATTGAGCATGGAAAAAAGGAGTTAGTTCATGATGTTCATAGACTAGATGGATTGGATGTTCGCTTGGTTTATTCTGATGAGAGTGGTATCATTGTTCAAAATGGCTTAGAATCATCTCTTATTTCAGATGTGAAAACTAAGATAGATTTTGATCTGATTATAGTTTAGTTGAAGAAGGTGGTTTCCAAAAAATCCATTGAGGCTTTCTCCCAAGATGGAGATGGTGTGATTCATTACAAAAGTCGGTTATATGTTTCAAATGTTGATGAGTTTATGCGTTAGATTTTGATGAAAGCTAACAATTGTCAATATTCTACTCACCCGAGAGCCACCAAGATGTACCGTGATTTACAAGAAGTTTATTGGTGGAGTGGAATGAAGAAGGACATTATGGAATTTGTGGCTATGTATCTTAGTTGGCAACATGTGAAAGTTAAGCATCAAAAACTGTGAGGTTTGGCTCAAGACATTTGCATTCCTACTTGGAAGTAGGAAGATTTCAATATGGACTTTATTACGAGTTTACCCCGCACCTAATGACAATTTGATTCTATATAGGTTGTTGTTGACCGAATGACCCAATCGGCTCATTTTATTCCTATGAAGACCTGATTTTCAGTCGAAGACTATGCTAGGCTTTATATTTAGGAAATGGTGAAGTTGCATAGAGTGTCTTTATCCATTATCTCTGATTGATGTACTTAGTCTACTTCTTAGTTTTGGAGGTCGTTTCAGAAAGGTCTTGGCACTCAAGTGAAGTTTAGTATGGTTTTCATCCTCAAACCGATGGTTAAGCCGAGAAGGCTATTCAATCTTTGGAAGATATGTTAAGAGCTTGTGTGATTGATTTCAAGGGTAGTTTGAATGATCATTTGCCTTTGATTGAGTATGCTTATAATAATAGTTATGACTCAAGTACTCAAACGGCTCCATTTGAGGCTCTCTATCGTAGGAGGTGTAGGTATTCTATTGGTTGGTTTGAAGTTGGTGAGGTCTCTTTGATAGAGCCCGAGTTGGTTCATGAGGCTATGGAGAAGGTTTGAATTATTAGATAAAAGTTGAGAATGACTCAAAGTCGACAAAAGTGGCATGCGGATATTATAAGGAAAGAGCTTGAATTTGATATTGATGATTGGGTGTACTTAAAAATCTCACCTATAAAGGTTGTGATGATATTTAGAAAGAAAGGGAAGCTTAGCCCTGTTATCTAGGTCCATATCAGATTTTGAGGCGTTTCGATAAGGTAGCATAAGAGTTGGATTAGCCTACCAATTTGGCATTAGTGCATCCAGTGTTTTAGGTTTCGTTGTTGAAAAATTTTATTGGTCATCATACTTTGGTTTTTCCAATGGAGAGTATTGGTGTTCAGGAAAGTATTTTATGAAGAGGTTACGATTGAAATCTTGATTCATCAAGTCTAGGAGTTGAGAAACAAAGAAGTTGTTTACATGAAAGTTCTTAGGAGGAATCAGTTAGTTGAGGGTGCTCCTTGGGAGGTCGAAACCGATATGATGTTCAAGTAACCTCATGTTTTTCCCTCCACTTCAGTTTTAGCTTGAGGCATTAGTTCCTCGTGTTTACTCTTTCGGATTCATGCTGTTTAGCTATTCTCATGTTTCCATATGTATGCATGTTCATGAAAAACTTAATTTTTGAGTTATGTTTTAGCTTGGGGTGATTACTCCTTGATTTGTGCATTTTGATATGATTTGCATTCATGTTGGGTTGTTAGATCTCTCTCCTTACTATATTCATGCCAGCTTAAGTCACCATTCAAGGATGAATGTTCCCAAGGGGAAGATATTGTAAGACCTCAAAAATTTGTATTTTAGCCAAAAAGGAAAAATTGAAGAAAAGTTGCTAGTGCCACTTTGTACGAACCTACCTATGGTCCGTAGATGGGGATCTTAGAAAGATCCTGGAAAAATGGAACATTTTAAATCCTATATGAGTTCCAATAGACCAATAGGACGGTCCATAGGGAATTCTATGGGCTGTAGGAAGTTCCCCTAGATGGTGTTTCATACTTGGTGAAAAATTGATGGAAAATTGTTCTACCATTGAGAGTACATACCATACAAGGTCCTACAGTCTGTAGCCCAAGGTTCGTGGAAATGTATTGGACTTAAATAAATTTATAGGATCTAGGGTTATACGAGAGGGGCTTACGAGTTGTACAAGGTTCCACGACCCAGAGGAATTGGTCCATGGAAATTGATCCAAAATTGGTCTCCATTACTTATTCTATAGATGACCAGGACTGTCCATAGAAGTTTGTACGAACCGTAGGACAGTCCGTAGATGGCTTTTGATAGTTTTTTATCAGGTTTATTTTGGTCTTTTCCTATCCTTTTAACTCCTACACTATGTCATTTCTAGCCTATTCTAAGGACCTATAATTGATTTTACTCCTCAAAAACTATTCATTCCCTCTCATTCACTCAAAACCACAAAAGCTCCTAAGTCTTCTTCTTCAAATTCTCTCCAAAGCTCTCAAGGAAGATTCTAGGATTCTTCAAGATTCAATTTTTCCTCCCCAATTTTAAGGCTTAAAATTATCAAGGTATGTGGTAAATTCATCAATGGATCTTTTCCATCCATTGAGTCCCAATATATTCTCAATTTCTCTTTTAATTTGTTAACCAAATTCTTGGGTTTTATATGATTCTTAATGGGCTCACTTATTTATGATTCAATTGACTATATTTGATCTTATTATGCATGATTTTATTCAAATTACACGTTTTCAATAATTTTCATATGAACCCATCCTATATGCCTATTTTATGATCGTGAATTGATCTTTGAAACTATGCATGCATGTGGAATTGTAGAGACTATGTTTCTAGGGTTCTTTCAATTAAAGTATCTCATGGTTTTATGAAATCAGGTTGCTTCCGATTAAAGTATTCTTATTATGAAAAGGTTACCATGATTCTAGGTTGATTCCGATTGAAGTATTTTCTATCTATGTTTATGATGCTTGGCCACATGACATGAATGATACCTAGACATGCCATCAATGCTTTTGATTACTTTTCTATAGTAGGTCTCGATTAGTATGGTAGTTGAGTTACCACCAATGATCATGGATCAAATTTCTTTAAACAAAGTTGATAGTAGTATGATAGTTTAGCATGACATCTATGACTAAGGGCCTTATAAAGCTATTAAGGGATCATGTTTTCTAATGGAGCTATTCTTATGTTTTATGGGTCTCTATGATTGAGTTGGTGTTATTAGATTCTCACCATTTCAAAGTCTAAAAAGATATGATTATGATGTTATTCTTTATGATTTTATGTTGGGAGTTTATTTAGCATTGAGTGGATTTGGGTGATTCCCAAAGTCCTTGAACTATGTGCCCTGATTCAACAATTAGTTAGTAGATCCACCTGAGCTTGAGAACCAAGCCCTTACCTTGACAATTGGGACACTCTCTTTTTATTGTGGGCAGTAAACACTGGATTCCATGTTATAGCTTACATGGTCTATGTCGGTTAATGGTAAGAATCTCAAAAAATATGATTTTCGTATTTAGCTTATGTTTTATACATCTGTCATGACTTCCATATTGCAATGGCCTTTTATGATTTATGAACTAAGCTTACCCAATTGGTATATGTTTACTTGGTCATGCATTACCATGTTTTCAAACATATCACATTTCATGTTTGTGTTTATGTATTTTCCATATATTCAGTTAATTCGAAGTTCTAAAGCATATATCTCTTGTGCCTATATTATTTCAAAATATAGGGTGTGATGTTCCTCCATCTGGTTGTGGCTAGTTGGATTGATCAGCTTGAGTATGAGTTTGGTGAGTCCTCATGGTTCGAGGGCATGGACACTTTATCAGCTTTATGTTCGTTCAGTCATTTAACTTTTCAAACTATTTCATTAGCCAAGGGTTTTGTCATAGCCACATGTATGATTTGTAGAGGCTTATGTCAGACTTAGTATATTTTTCTTTTTTTTCATCTTCAGTCTTGTAGTCAAATTCCCTTATGATGATAAAGTATTTTAAGACTGTATTCAGCGTTATGATTTACTTCATTTCCTACTTTATTTATCATAGTGCCATGCTTATGTCAAGTTTCTTATTTAGAGTCTCTTGGAATCCTATCTGCCGTGTCATATCTAGGGGTAGTTTGGGTCGTGACACTTTATGGACTTGATGACGCGGGTGTTCAAGCCTTATTTTGATTTGTTTGTCATAGTGTTCATTGATATTCTTATATACTCACGGAACAGGGGAGACCATGAGCAACATTTTAGAATTATGCTCCTGACTTTGAGAGATCAAAAGCTTTATGCCAAGTTCTCAAACTGTAACATTCTTGGGACATGTAGTGTCTAAGTATGGCATCATGGTAGATCTGATAAAGATAGAGGCTATTTGTGATTGGTCTAGGCCCACTTCAGTTATTAAGATTAGGAGCTTCATTGGATTAGAGGGCTATAACAAATGGTTTGTGGAATGTTTCTCTACCATAACAACACCTTTGACCCAGTTGACTCTTCTTGATGTTCCATTTGAGTGGTCTGAGGAGTATGATTTGAGCTTTCAGAAGCTCAAGGAGTTGCTTACTACCGCTCCTATATTGACTCTTCCAGTTTAGGGCGAGGGCTTCATGGTGTATTATTGTAACACCCCAGAAATTTTGTAGGTTGAACTAGGGCCTAAATGTAGTGTCAATGAGGTATAAAATGAATTCCCCTAAGTTAGTAGACCATCTAGGTGTGCTATGGTGGTCTATGAGTTAAGGCCTAAGGGAGGAGTGCCAAACAAAAGGGGCAAGCCAAGGCCTAAGGCAAAGGCTGACCCAAATTTCGAGCGACTGCCTCAAACTCCACGGCCATCACCATGGCTCATGGTCATGACCACGGATTGTGGGACGCTTCGTGGAGTTTCCTTGGTCAAGGGAGAGGGCCCTCCAAGTGTCCCAGACACTGCCCCACCCTTCACGAGAGGGACCACGAGTCGTGGTCCAGTTCACGGCTTATGAAGGTGGGCAAGGAGTTCTCTTAGCTTTTAGGGAGTTGGGGTTTGTTAGGGTAGCTACTTCCCAAGGCACCACAGGCACCACTACAGACCGTGGTGCACTTGACGAGGGAAAGGGGTGGCTCGTGAACATCACTTGGCACCAAGGCTTGAAGACCTTGCCTCCACAAGGCCATGTCATGACCAAGACCATTACCACGGACCGTGGTCATGACCACGGATCGTGGGTGTCACACCCCAAAACCAGATGTGATGGCACGTGCCCAAACCCCACCGGACACGTCAGCCTAACACCAAAAAACCCGACGATACAGAATTTATAAAACAAGAATAAGATAGAAAGATAAGCGGAAGTCTTTAAATAAACTCAACATAACCCCAGAATTGGTTGTCACATGTACAAACCTCTAATACAGAATCTGAATAAAATATACAAGTCTCATAGTAAAGTTCTAGAATAGAACAGAACAGTAAATATAGATAACTTGAGGGCACGTCTGGAATGAACCGATACCTCTCAAGTAAGTTTGGAAGCTCTAATCTGAAGATGAGTAATAAGCCGGCTCTGATAGAGCTGTCAACCTACACAACTGTGTAGAAGCAAGGGTGAGTACCAAAAGCAACAGGTACTCGCAAGTAACACTAAACTAAGCTAAACTAGCAGCTACAAACAACTCCTTTCAATCTCAACCGAACCACCGAAACTTCATTCTAACAGCGAACCAACAACCTATACTACACAATTCATAATCAACAGATATATCCAACAGTGTCTCAACATCAACCTCATATCCTCATGTAAGAGCAAATAGATCATATATCACATGAAGAGGGGCAAATAGGAAAAATTCACACACCACAGACAAAGATGAAGTCAAATGCGATGCAAATGCAATAATGATGTCATGTAGTCGTGATGCATGTCTGTCCTAAGATACACATCTGTTGACGTAATCAGACCGCGCTGAGTACTCAAATCAGAACCCATGGGGGCCACACATGGACCATGTATCACCGCCGGAACCAGATCCCATCGGCATCCAAATCGCTAGCCGGAGCTAGTCCATCTCATATATCTCTAGCCAGAGCTAGTCTTAACTGTGTCTCATATCCATCCATCCTCATATCAGTGTCTCAGAACTCATGCAACAGATAGTTCACACATGGGATGAATAATGAATATGCACATGTCATCAATCACAATCATATCACGATCACATCATAGTATTACACATCATCTGTCTCAACATCAATGTCTGTATCAATCATAGCCTACTCATGCTCTTCTATCCCCTCAATATCAGTTATCACATGACTTATTCAACAAATTCAAGTCACATATAAGACATTTAGCTCATTTTATTCCCCATTTTTCATTTACAACAATTTCAATCAACAAATTAAATTCATCCTCAATCCCCATTACTCCCCAACACAATTAGGAAAGTAGTCATGCGTAGTCTAAGAGTTTTACAAAGTTTGGAAGCCACTTGCCTTAAAACGAACTCCAAAAGTTACTTGACTTGAGTCTTTCCTTTCTGAGTATAATCCGAATCACGATAATCTATTCAAACAATTATTCACAATCACAATTCGAGTCCAATGACACCAAAATCAAGAAATTTAGGGAAAAAGGGCAAAACGGTCCAAAAGTCTCATACCGTAAAACGATACCCAAATTTGGAAATTTTTTATGTAAAATGATCCTTAAAGTATTTGGAAGCTAATGGTGAAAACCAATTTGAAAACGGAGTTGAAATCAATTCACAAACTCAATTTGAAGGAAAATCCACGTTCTTGAAGAAACCTAAAATATTCGGATCTGAAACCCCGACTCGAAAATGAAATATCTCTTGAAAAACATCTTAC
>NC_064290.1:22999711-23113861 GCF_019186545.1 Solanum stenotomum
TTCGGAATCTCGTGCACACAAACTAAATATGTACCCCCACTAAATTCGACGTTCCGGACTCAATGGAACCGTCGGAATTTGAATTCGAGGACTCCTTGACCCGAAATTCAATAAGATGCCAAGAAACTAGTTTAACGCCAAAAAAATTCGAAACTCAAACGGAGCGTCTAAAAATTCAACCAAGACTCATTCTAGACTAAGAATCGCCTCCCGAAACCAACGGTACTCTCGGAATTTCAATATGAGCCTCGAAACCTCATATGTTGACCAAAGTCAACTCTTTATCAAAATTTCACAACTTTAGCAACTTAGGACCTCAATTCTTCGTTTCAACTCCAAATTCGACTCCGTAACTTCACACAGACCCGTTTCGACATTCTAAAACTGCCTGAATCGATGGAAATCTGATCCGTGTCCCGAAACTCCAAATAACTCGAAAAAGCACTTTTTAACCAACTTTAACTCATAAAAACTCAACTTCTCAAAAACTCAACTTTTTACCAATTTTTCCTCAAACTAACTTTACAACCACAAAACATGGGACTCGGGGCAACTACCGAAAGGGCAAAATAGTCATTTCCACGAAAAATTACCAAAATGACCTTTCGGGTCATTACATCATTCACCACTAAAAACCATGTTCGTCCTCGAACATAAAGTAAAAGAAAGTACCTGAAGCCTCGAAAAGCTGGGGATATCGGACCCGCATATCATCCTCGGACTCCCAAGTTGCCTCCCTATCTGATCGATGCCTCCACTGAACCTTCACTGAAACGATGTCCTTGGTCATGAGCTTGCGAACCTGTCTGTCCAAAATAGTTATAGGCTGCTCCTCAAATGTCAAATCTGGACTCAACTCCACCGACTCAACCGAAATCACGTGAGACTTATCCGGAACATACTTCCGGAGCATAGAAACATGAAAAACTGGATGCACGGCTGTCAAACTAGGTGGCAAGGCTAACTTGTATGCCACCTCTCCCATCCTCTCCAAAATCTCATATGGGCTAATGAACCTAGGGCTGAGCTTGCCCTTCTTCCCAAATCTCATCACACCCTTCATGGGCGATACCCGAAGCCATCGAACCCCAAAGCATGGTTAGACAAAGAGCCCGAAGCATGGGCAGACTCGGAGCCGGACGTAGAACCAGCCTCAGAACCGGAAGCAGTGACTACGTCGATGACCATCTGCCAGGACGTATTCCGGGTAGCCCGAGATGTTGTAGGGGATGTCCTCGTGGCTAGTGGAACATATGCTAGATCATTTTATGTGTCCGTGTCTTCATCGATTAACCTGAAGCTAAAGGCAACGGATTTTGATTTGCCCTGTTTTGTATAGATGACTAGCTTCTTGGGTGCCATCGTACCTGTGGAAGCGTTATTAGTGCCAAAACTAACTATAAAAACACACTCGAAAAAAATTTAGAACTAAAAATAAACAGCAACAAAGACCCAAAATAATTTCAGACAGTGGCTACAGTGGTCATCCACGGTGGGGACCTACGGTCCATAGACTGATCTACGGTCCGTGGAACCCTTCCGTGGATCAGAGGACCAATAATATTGGTGGCAGATGGAAACCACGGATGTGCAGAACGGTCTGTAGACTGATCTACGGATCGTAGTCTACATCCGTGGTTTCACACTTGGTAAAATTTTCAAGTGCATCCAACCACGAACCTAATCTACGGTCCGTAGATTGGTCTACGGTCCATAGACGGGGTATCGTGGATGTGATATGTGCTAGGTTTCAGCCATTCTTTATTTTCAAGCCCATATGTTTTACCATTTTCAGCAACATCCTAGTCTAACCATGCATTTCAACATTTAATCATGCTAGTTTCTCATTCTAAGGGTTCCAATTACTCAATTGGATAATTATTTCATACAAGATTCAGAACCCTAAGTCAAAACTTACATATAGACTAGCATTAAGACAGGTTTAACACACTATCAAGGCGACACAATCACAATCTATCGTCCCAAGGGTTTAAATACTTAAATTGTAGCATGTAATTACATAAACTTAGTTACCTAAGGTCAAGATCCGACTTCTGACTTTCTCTATTTAATCTATGAACCAAAATTCAAAGTGAGGGGAAAGTCTATTACCTTATAAGCAACGAGGAGTGGGGTGATTGTGTGATGACACTAAGCTTTGCTAGACCACCCTAAATGCCTAGTTGCGCTGAACCCGAACACTGGAGTTTTAGATAAGGTAGTTGAGAGGGATTGGGAAATTTCTGGGATGAGTGGAGGTTGGAGAGGAAAGGGAATTTAAGATTTTAGGGAAAAGTAAGGGAAGATTAATTGGGGAGTAATCGAGTGATTTAAGGAGTTTGGGATGTTATGAAACGGTTTGGGAGTAAATGGAGGGAAGTGGAATGATTTAAAATGGGGGGATTTTAAATAGGAGGGGTCCGGGTCGGGTCAGGCAGCATTAGGTTTTTGGACCCATGAGACCCCGTCTACGGTCCGTGGGTCGATCTACGGTCCGTAGATTGGGACCGTAGATCACTCTTACACTTGGAAAAGTTTAGGGGCTTACCTAGGATCAACGGACACCATCCACGATCCGTTGATGTATCGACGGACCGTCAATGGGGTCCGTAGACCTCTGCACCAGACCATTTTCTACAGATTTTTCATCGCGTACCTGAACATGTAGCAACCATTAGGCTATTGTTTTTACATTTTATGGAAACTTTTTAGACACGGACCCTATGCTAATTCTAGCCAACACTAAAAAAAAGACTAAAACATCTATCTAAATTAATACAAAGAATCAACTAAACACATAAAACTGCTAGATGGACAAAAAACCTATCGTTGGCCAGATTGTACATCTTGGGTTGCCTCCCAACCAGCGCCTGATTTAACGTTGCGTCACGATGCAGGCTTCTTGATTACTCAGACTTCATCAAGATGATACCTCTACAACTTCTTGATCCTTTGCCCGTTAACCATGAACCTTCTTCCATCACTGTTCTCAAGCTCAACCGCTCCATGGGAGAGCACTTTTGTGAGCAAAACTGGCCTGGTCCATTTAGATTTGAGTTTCCCCGGAAACAAGCGCAACCTAGAATTGAATAGAAGCACAAGATCACCCTCAACAAATTCTCGCTTTTCAATTCTTTGATCATGATACGTCTTCATCTGCTCTTTGTACAAGGCTGAACTTTCATAAGCTTTTAGGCGAAACTCATCAAGCATATTCAAGTCATTCATTCTTTGATTAGATGCGGCGCCTTAATCCAAATTTAGCTTCTTCATCGCCCACAAAGCCTTATGCTCTAGCTCTACCAGTAAATGGAAAGATTTCCCATATACAAGTTGGTAAGAAGACATACCTATAGGAGTCTTGTATGCAGTGCGATAGGCCCACATAGCATCATCAAGATTCCTTGACCAATCCGTTCTATTAGCATTAACAGTATTCGCCAAAATCTGTTTGATCTCTCTGTTGGACACTTCAACTTTCCCACTGGTTTGTGGATGGTAAGGAGTGGCTACATTGTGGCGGACACCATATTTCTCAAGTAGCGCCTTGAACAACTTATTACAAAAGTGGGAACCTTCATCGCTGATAATCGCCCTCGGTGTACCAAAGCTGGAGAAGATATTCTTTTTCAAGAATGCGGTGACACTTTTACCTTCATTGTTGGGGAGCGCAACTGCTTCCACCCACTTCGATACATAATCAACCGCAACAAGAATATACTTCATCCCATGTGAACTCACAAATGGACCCATAAAATCAACGCCCCATACATCAAACAACTCTATCACCAATATAGGATTTATAGGAAGCTCTTGCCTCTTTGAAATCCCTCCTTCTCTTTGGCAACGATCACAAGACTTGGCGAACATGAGCATCTTGGTGGATAGTAGGCCAGTAGTACCCACACTGCAAAATCTTATGTGCAGTTCGAATACCACTATGATGCCCACCAACAGGCGATGAATGACATGCTTCAAGTACACTCAACATCTCAATCTCGGGCACACAGCGATGAATAATCCCATCAACACAACTACGATACAAGTAAGGCTCATCCCAAAAGAATTTCTTCACATCATGCATAAACTTTTTTCTTTGGTGAAAATACAAATCCGGGGGCACAATATCGCTAGCCAAATAATTAGCAAAGTCTGTGAACCAAGGAATCAGATCATGAGAAGCAACCAATACCTGTTCATCTGGAAAGGCATATTAATTTCAGCCCTATCACCAAGCTTTAGCATAGCCTTATCCTCTAATCTGGACAAGTGATCGGCAACTTGATTTTCGGTCCCCTTTCTATCTTTTACCACAAAATCAAACTCTTGCAGCAACAATACCCATCTAATCAACCTCGGCTTTGCATCCTTCTTTGCCATCAAGTATCTCAATGCAGAATGGTCAGTATGAACTATGACCTTGGTACCAAGCAAGTAGGATCGAAATTTCTCGAATGCGAAAACCTCCGCAAGAAGCTCTTTTTCAGTCACAGTATAATTCTTCTGGGCCACATTTGGAGCCTTGCTAGCATAGTAAATAGGGTGAAGAATTTTCTCTCGCCTCTGTCCCAATACCACACCAAGAGCCACGCCACTTGCATCACACATTACCTCAAACGGTTGTCCCTAATCCGGTGAAATAAGGACAGGTGCAGTAACTAACTTCTCCTTCAACTCTCCAAATTCTCTAAGACAAGCATCATCAAAATATAACTTACACTCCTTCTCGAGCAGTTTGCACAAAGGATGTGCAATTTTGGAGAAATCTTTGATGAATCTCCTATAAAAACCTGCATGCCCAAGAAAACTCATAACACCTTTTATAGAGATAGGCGGGGGAATTTTTTCAATTACCTCACGGGAATTAAAGATTTTGTTCTGTCCTCCGGACATTTATTATGCTGTCACTACTGCTTGTCAATTTGAATAGCCTCTTTTCCTTCTGCCCAGCTCCCCGAAAACACAAAAAGGATAGGAATGAATTGAATAAAGAAAGAATATATAGAACCTTGAGCATTTTCTCTTCTCGGCAATGGTTGAGAGTAAAAAAGGGGTATCCGCATAGAAGGATTGCTGGTATACCAGGTAGATGTTTATCTTTTCGACTTCAGCGAAAATGTTCAAAGCACCACCTTCGTCAATTATCTTGATGTCGAAAGGAAAGAGGTACGTTATCTATAATAAGAAAAAACCTGACTCCAGGTAGCGAAAGGGAGTAGCAAACGGGAAATTCGCTAGGAGAGAAGACCAGGATTTCTTTGGTCCTTCTAAGGACAAGCAGCATACCTGGATTTACCATCCATCCAGAGAATACCAGTTGTCCAGCTTAGAAACCATTGAACTAGCTGCCGGAGAAGGGGAACCTCAACTAAGAAAGAAGAAGAATAAGAAGAATTGCTTAAGTATGGCCATTTTGTGTTCGAATTCTAAACCGGTGAGGCACTGCTGGATGTTTCTGATCAATAGAACACGAAGAAGAGGAAATCTAATTATGTATGATGAGAACTTTCGCTTTATCTACCTCAATGCCCTTCTCAGAAATTCGATGAACTAGAACTATCCCTTTTTTCACCATAAAGTGGCACTTCTCCCAATTCTGCACCAGATTGCAATATTCACACCTTTTCAGTACCTCAGCCAAATGATTTAGACATTGATCAAAAGAGTCACCTACCACAGAGAAATCATCCATAAATACCTCAATAGTGTCCTCCACCATATCAGAGAATATTGACATCATACAACGCTGGAAGGTTGTTGGAGCATTGCACAACCCAAAGGGCATCCGTTTGAAAGCGAAAGACCCATAAAGGCAAGTGAAGGTGGTCTTCTGTTGGTCCTCCGGAGCTATAGAAATCTAATTGTAGGCTGAATAACCATCAAGAAAACAATACCAACCCTTACCAGCAAGTCTATCCAATATCTGATCCATAAATGGCATAGGGAAATGGTCCTTTTCTGTCCAAGCATTTAGTTTTCGGTAGTCCATGCAGACTCTCCATCCAGTCATGGGCCGCATCGAAACAAGCTCGTTTCTCTCATTAGGCACCACAGTAATCCCACATTTCTTGGGCACACATTAAACAAGGCATACCCAACTACTATCTGCAATGGGATAGATAACTCCAGCATACAATCACTTGATGTTCTCCTTTTTAAGTACCTCTTGCACAGGTGGATTTAATCTTCTTTGGTGCTCAATACTAGGTTTGTGATTTGGCATGAGTTGGATTTTGTGGGAACAAATACCAGGAGGAATCCCAATAATATCCGCAATAGTCCACCCAATAGCTTGCTTCAACCTCTTTAACACAGTCACCAAGCACTCTACTTTTCTCGCATTTAGATCTGCCGCAATGATGACTGGCAAAGTGTTATCTCTGCCCAAGAATACATACCTTAAATGTGGTGGTAGAGCCTTAAGCTCCAATTTCGGTGCCTCCACTATAGATGGTCTCGTTGGTGGATACTTGCAATTCTTCATGTCTAATTCATACTTCTTTTGTTTTGACCGATATTCACACCTATCTAGTGCAGCTACCAACTCATCGTACTCTTCAATACCATCACTATCAAAATTCATCATAACTGCTACTAGTGCCTCAATACTGAGTCGCTCTTCAATTTGCACTTTTGTTCCACTCTAAACTCTGTAAGTTATAGCAGATACCATTTAGAGCTCACCACTCTACTTCATGGACCTACAATTATTGAAAGTTGTTTCTTTATTGTTCAGTCTGAACTTCATCTGTCCCTTCTTCATATCAACCAATGCACGACCTGTGGCAAGGAATGCTCTCCCAAGGATGATGGGAACATCAAAATCAACCTCACAGTCAAGAATCACAAAATGAACGACTCCACTTTTACTAGCACATCATGGAGTACACCAATGGGCCTTTTCACTGTTTGATCGGCCATAAGTAGTCGCATCGTAGTAGGCTTTGGATCCCCTAGACCCAACTTCTTATAAATAGACAACGGCATGAGGTTGATGCTAGCACCAAGATCACACAATGTCTTAGCAAAGTGTAACAACCCTATAGTACATGGGATCATGAAAGCACAAGGGTCTTCCTTCTTCTGCATAAGAGATCTTATAGCAATAGCGCTACAATGCTGCAATCTATCATCATCTTCAAAACTCACAGACATTTTCTGTCACCATATCTTTCATAAACTTCGCATGCCCAGGCATTTGCTCCAAAGCTTCTATCAAAGGAACATTGATGGAAAGTTGCTTCAACATAGTAATAAACCTACGATATTTACCATCTTCAGTCTTCTTCACTAACCTCTGTGGAAAAGGTGGTGGAGGTTTAGGTATGGGGACCACTTTCTGAGATATCTCCGCTTCTTTCTCCATCGCATTCTCAGACTCTTCTCTAACTTCTACCACATCATCTTCTTTTCTAATCTCAACATCCACCACAGATGGCATAGGTGGATCTATTGTTTGCTTACCCCCTCGAGTAGTAACTACCATACAATGACCATCATTCTTTGGATTCTGGATGGTGTTGCTAGGAAGAGTGTCAGGTTGACATTGGTTCACTGTAGTAGACAACTGAGTCATCTACTGCTCTAGATGCTTTATTGATACTACATGGGCATCAACCTTTTGACCAATACCAGACAAGTCGTTTCTCATCTCCTTCACATTCTCATCAGTTGCATCAAACCTCTTCATCATCTTCTGCATCATATCTACAATATGCGCCATATTGCCCAAACTTCCCTAGTACCGGATTCCCAATTTTGAGGAGGAACATAAGGTCCACCTCGATGGTTTCTGTTGCCATAGTTGTTCCGATTGTATTTGTTGTCGCGATTGAAGTTCCCATCCCTGACATATTGACCCTCTCGATTGTAATTGCCATAGTTCCAACCTTGGTTTCCTTGACGTTGGCGCCAATTGTCCGTGTTCGATCCTTGGGAGTTTGGTCGAAAACCCCCCGTCTGATCATTCACCGCATAAGCATTCTCTTCATAGTAACATTCTTCAATTAGTGGTGGAGTTCTAGTCAAATAGTTCACAACATTTACCTTTTCCGCACTTCCGCTCACATGCTTCAATACCAACCCCAACTCAGTTCTCATATTAGCCATCTCCTTACGAATCTCATCTGCAGACTGGTTGTTCGTAGTATGAACAGCAAATGTGTTTCTCCCAGTATCCAACCTCCTAGTGCTCTAGCTTTATTATTGGGAGAGATTTTCTCCAGCTTTTCTGCAATCTACGCGTATGTGCACTCACCATATGATCCTGCATCTATAGTATCAAGCACTGCTTTATTGTTTTCATCCTGACCTCGATAGAAATATTCCTTCAGCGACTCATCATCAATACGGTGATTCGGAACACCTCTTACAAATGCAGTGAATCTGTCCCAAGAGCTACTCACAGACTCTCCAGGTAATGCTACAAAATTATTGGCCCTATGTTTGTGATTGAGCTTCTTGGACACTGGATAATATCTTGGTAAGAACACATCCCTCAGTTGATCCCATGTATAGATTGAGTTATAAGGAAGCTCAGTGAACCATACAGTAGCATCCCCTTTCAGTGATAGAGGGAACACTCACAACCCGATGACATCCATATCTAAGTCTGGTCGACCAACACAGCTTTTGCAAACCATCCTTAGCTTGGCTATGTGAGCATGTGGGTTCCTCTGATAGTGACCCCAAGAACAAGCCCCTTATTGTAAGCATCCGCATCAAGCTGTTGGTCACTACAAATGTGTGCCCCGGAGGTAAAGGGGGTAAGACAAGAGGCCCATCTGAGTCATCAATATTGGCGTTGCCCCTATGGTTGTCATGCAGTCGTGGTCCTGGTGGGTCCTGCACCCTCAATGCATCTCCCAATTGATTTTCAGCTGGAACCCGGTTGTCCCCACCAACTACCCTCGGAGATTGCAACTCAACTTCATCACCAAGATTGCCTCCTATAGGATTAACTTGAACTCCTTGATTGTTCATTCTTCACAAAGTTCGGTTCAACTCTAGATCATAAGGAGTAAGTAGTTCACCTTGGCTCCGTGTACTTGGCATACACTAGAGTCAGAACTTGAGAGAGACAAAAACAAAAAGAAAAAGTAAAATTAGGAAAAGACAAAAACAAAAAGAAAAAGTAAAATTAGGAAATATTTGACAAAAGTTCAATAATGTAGTTAAAATAAATCTAAAAGCCAAATTCCTCGGCAGCGGCGCCAAAATTTGATATGCTCAAATTACACCTCCCTAAAGAAGCATAAGCAATCATTATCAAGTAAAGAACTCAACTTGTAGGTTGGGGTCGATCCCACGAGAAAAATGTTCTAGATTTCACTTTAACCAATAATTATATTCGTTTAGTCAAATTACTTCCAGAAACAAGTAATTAACGGGGATATTTGTGAAACAAATTGTAAGAACTCAATAAGTAATCAGTAATCAAAAGTCAATTTTGGTTGCTATCAAGATGAGAGAATTAACTAGGGTATACGTGTTCCCCACAAGCTCATAACACAATGATCCTAGTAATAGCAATCCTTTCATAGTGTACTACATGCACAGTGATAAGTTAGGTATCTCTAAATCCTTGGTCCGGCATCTAGAAAATTGCACCCCTTATCTTGATCCGGCTACGTGTGTATAATTTACTAACCCTTACATTTACCTCATATTAGACATCACATTGATGTTTGGCTTAGTTATTACTTCGCACCAATCGACAGTAGCTTATTAGATAGTATCACACTAAATCTATGTTGATAATTTTTTTCTTGTTGATTACCTCCTTGGTCCGGCAAGTAGCAACAAGGTGAGTTCTAATGTTTCCAACCGCTAAAAAGACTTCTAAACGAAAGAATTATCAATTCATGCACCACACTATTCAAGACTTGCTTATTTACTATTCATACTTTGTTAATTGCTCATGGTTCTCAAAACCCTAGTTGTGGAGTTTAGTTACCCATCATCATATGAACACAATTCATTGTTTTAGATGAAAGAATTATGAACGTGCGTAAGAAGAATAATAAATTCAGAAATTCAACTTAAATTGCAACTCCAAAATCTTCAAAACGTTCTTAGGAAATTAATAATTGCTAAAGTTGCAAGTTAATCTCCCAAGTCAAGAACTAGAATAAAAGTAATAAAATCCAACCCCAAAAACGAGGTTTACATGCCCTATTTATAGAAAACAAGTCCTAAATAAAGAGGGAAACAAAATAAGGAAAGTTTGTTTAGGCACGCGTCTTCATTCCACGAGACTGACTCATGGACCATCAATGGATCTACGGTCCGTGAGTCCCTTCCGTCAGCCAAGACTTAGAAAATATTTCAACTTCCAAAAATCAGCTTCTCTGAAGTAAACGACGGAACTACAGTACAGACCGTAGATCGATCTACAGTCCGTCAATCCCTCTCAGTAGCTCCACACTTAGAATCTTCAAAAATCAGGTACTGGAACCCTCGCAGTATCAATCTACGAATCAACAGTACAGTCCGTAGATCAATGGTCACCGTGGTTCCACACTTGGTCAGATTTCCCTGATTTGCCTTGCCTGCTGATCTACGGCCACCATCTACGGAGCGTAAATGGACCTACGGTCCGTAGATAACCTTCGTAGATGCCCTTTTCTGCATTTCTTTCAGTTGTCTCTTTACTTCCGCGCCTAAACATCTTTCCTGTAAAATATGATACAAAACGGCCCTAGACACACACAACTTGTAAGTGAAATGTATTAGAAATATCGTAAACTCACGGTATATCAGATACATGAGCAGTTTCCCAGCTTGTTTGAGCCTTCAGGTAATTCTTGACTCTTACTTTTGCGGATGTAAGTCCTTTTTGTAGTGGATGTTGTAATGACCCCTAGATCATTTATGTGTAGATGCCTTACTTTCGTCGTCTAAAGCATTCCTATAGTGACTCCAAGTCATAAAACTGACAACTCGATCACATATTTGCTCGTTTAGTTTTTATGCAAATTTATGCATTTTGGAGCTTTTGAAACTTGAATGGTTGACTTCGGTCAAAAGTTCTAAAAGATGGCCTTGGAATTCAATTCTAACGATTCCATCATCTCTAAAAGAGTCATTTTACTCTAGCGGCATGGTTGGCTCAGATTTCAAGGCTTTCGGTGTGAGTTTAGCCTCAGATAACATTCTTTATAAATAGCTCTAATGAGAATTCCATCAGAACAATTAGCTCTGTAATGTCGAGTTTAGTCTAGAACGACCCTTCATGCGAATCTCGAGGCTCTCGAGCTGATTTCAAGTCCTCTTGTAGATTTTGGCTAAAAATGAAGTTTGAATGCGGGATCCACTTTTTTCTGGATGACCTCAGATGAAATTTTTGACTGCTGTGTTGAGTCTAGAATATCAAATTTGGTAGGGTAGCATATTTCATTTGCGTGCACAGAGTTCTGAACGAATCTCGAGCACCTTGATGGGGATTTTGAACTTGTCAAAACCAGTTGATATGCATCACCTGGTGTAGGCAATATTTTGCATTCGCGTTCACAAGCAATGGGCCACGTCCGCGGACACCAATAGGCCTCGTCGCCACATTTGCAGGGCCCTGCCTTGTTCACAATGACTTGGGTTCCTAGCCCTCTGTGATCACGGAGCCCATGCCATATCGCGGGACCCTAGTCTCATTTTCCTTCACATTTGCGGGTTCCTCACTACGTTTCTGGGCCCCTCTGGTTGCGTTTGCAAAGGGTTAATTGGTCAGGTATTTTTAAAAAAGATCAAACCTGATCAGAACACTTATTTATAAACTTGTTTTGGCGATTTTTAGAGTTTTAGAGATCCAATAAAGGTGATTGATGAGTCTGAGATTTTGACTCATCTGAGGCCTTTTTAGTTCAACAATTAGTGTCCTCAATGCCTTTTTGTGTTCATATCTAATGATTTATTGTGTTTTGTATCTATGAAGGCTTAAGGACCAGGCAAGGATAAAATCACGCAAAAAGAGGCCAAAAACATGAAAAGGAGCAAAATCGTGACATTAATGCTCACCAAAAGGCACTTGGTCACTCACTAAGTGTACCAAACCTCACAAAAATGACTGTCTTCGACTAAAAATCTCAATACAGATTGGCGAGAATAAAAAACTAAACGGTGATTCACCGAACTCAATCGATGAGCTAACAAGTGTTCGCGACAGATATTTAAGTTAAGTTGAAGGCCAAGAAGGCAAGATTGAGTGATGATCGGTGAATTGTTGAATGTGAACGGCGAACTCCATCGAGCTTGCCAACTGTTGTTCAAACGCCTAAAGCCTGCCAAGGGAAGGCAAGAAGAATATCATGTCGGTGACTCACGAACGAGTCGGCGAGCCTTAGGCTCGCCGACTGGACCAATTGATGAAGGTTTGGATAATTTTTGGGGAGATATAAATAACCAAAATGAGAGAGAAAAATAAATATGTTTTCTCATACAATTGGATCTAAAACTTTTTCTGAGTACAGTACAATAGAAACTTCTATTTTGTAGAGTGAGAAACAAGATTGTAACCCATAATTTTTGGGAATTCAGAAGTGGGTCTCTTATATTGAAGTTGCAAATCAACAATCCAATGTCCAAGAATATTTTTAGTATATTTTCTTTCACTTTTAGTATGATTGGCTAAAACCCCTATTCTAGGGGGTGTGCAAATGGAGTTGGGTTTTGATTAAATTGGTGGGATAATGTGTACTGCTCTATATTACTTTGATTTCTATGTGTTCAATTTGATTATCATGTGTTTAATTTATGAATTGAGGTTGTAAACTTAATTCTACTTTAGATCTTCGTATATTATTTGAGAGAGAATATATGAAGTGGGTAATTGATTGGATGATTGCATATTAGTTTGAAATTCCTTATTTGCTTGAGAAAGAAATTTATAGTTTCACCTCTAAATGCTAGTCTTGCTCTAGAGAGAATATTTATGTCAAGGTATTAGTTTGTTTAGTTGATTACACATGGGAATGTTCGAGAGGAATTCTTGTGATAAGCATATTATGATTGAGAAATATAATGTGTGTTTGATATTGACCCAACCTATTCATGTGTAATCAAGGTTATTGAACAATTACATTGACCCACCTTTATAAATATATACCCACTTCCGCACACTCCTAGATTATTACTTCGATTGTTTGTTAATCACTTGTTTAATTTCAATTGATCGAAATTGGTTACAAAACAATGTTAATTTGATAATTGAAATTTATTCCACCCTTATTACCATCTACTTACGATGAATTGGGACACAAATTGACTTCGTGATTGAATTCTTTCACATACCACTCCCTGTGGGATTCGATCCCGACCTCATATGTTGGGTAATTAGATTGCTTACGATCGCTTACTTGTTAATGGTTTTGCAAGTAATTTGAGCATTATCAAAAATAGGGCCGCTGCCGGGGATTCAAAGATTGGTGCGTTCAAAATCGTCGAGATTACGTGAATGATTAGTCAGAGAGTGTTAGAGAGGCTTCATTTGAGGTGAATTTTGCTGTTTAAGGGTTGCATTATCTCCTTTGTTGTTCTTTAAATTGTGAATTATTGCATGTTGGATGTTTAAGTTGTTCCGAGCCCTGAATTATGTTCCATTTTAGAAAATAAGTTTTGAGAGCTAATTAGGACCTTTGACGGAGTTGATTATGGAGTTTTTGATGTGGGTCCCATGTTTCTAGTTTTGACTCTAATTTTGGTTTATCTTCATTTTATGTGAATTTAGTTTCAGAACTACCGCATTAAAAGTATGATTCTATAATTGATAGTATGGCAGCATTCGGAAGAGAAAAACTCCGGAGACTTGATTTGGAGCACGCGCGGTTAGCCTAAAGGTAGGTTATGTCTTCTCATTCCTTAGATTGAACTTCTTTATGTGAAAGCATATTAATTTGTGAGAATTTGGGGCAGGTACCTAGTTGATCATGCTAGCTTACTTAGAATTCATATTTTTGGCTTATATCGGGCTTTTTGGGATAAGAAACATATTAGTTATTAATTGTAATCATCATTATCTTGTGGTGTACCTTTATTGTTGTTGTTGTTTCGGCATGTTGGACGTTATTCTAGACTTAGACTAGTGTTTTCCATAATCTTGCAATATTTCAAGCCATTTGGCCTTCTTTATACCCAGACGTCGTTCGGACATTTTAGATCCTTGTAAATTGATATAGCAGACTCAGGTCTAATAGAATGAGCCTTCAATTAGGTGGTGACTCAGCTTTGATTACCTTTCATCCATTTCTCCCTCTTTCTATGGCTCCGTATGTTACGATTGAGACATCGGGCTACGCTTAGCAACTTGCATTTGGTTCAAACTTGGAGTATTATACTAATTATCTGAGAGTGGATGTCATTCCACAGTGATTTATGATAACGAGTTGATATGATATACTTCGACAACCATTATAGTCGTAGATTAAAGGCATGGCCATGCTGCTACTTATCCTCTATGGAGTTGAGTGTATTCTATCACAAATTAAAGGTCTTGATATCAAATCCTCAGCCACAGTCCATGATTAGGTACCTTTATCGTCTACGAAGTTGATACACATCGGCTAGAGCTTATTGCCTTTATGAAGGCTATCCACGATTCAAGGTCTGGGTTCTACACTCCTTGTCTATAGGTGACTCTTATTGGTTACTTGGGAGGCTATCTGCGGTTCAAGGTTCGGGCTATGATTTCTACGGCTCAAGACTCACCCGTCGGGCATATGGGGGTCCATTTTGATCTTTACTTAAACTTGCACCGAGTGTACCTTTTGAGTTTATGGGGGTCCATTTAGGTTTAGTTAGTTGTAGTTAATTCTTTTCTATTCTTGGTACACTCGTGTGCATCTCTTTTAAATTTCTCTTTGATCTCTTTTGTGTCTAGATTCTAGCATTTTATATTGTTTTTACTTTTCCTGCTCAGTCGGCCTATGATGTCTACTAAGTACCTGTTGTTTTGGTACTCATATTACACTCTGCATCTGTTTCGTGATGCAGTCCGAGAACCAGCTACCAACGTTGATATTCGAGCTTGTTGCAGCTGTAGTTCAGAGGCGAGGGTGAGAACATGACGTTCTGGACTTACCAATAGTATTTTGTTGGCTAGTCTTTAGCTTTTTGAGACAAGCCTTGTATTTTGGGTCCACTTTTGGGACTTGTTCTCTTTTTATATTAGAAGTTCTGTACTTGTGACTTCCAGGTTATGGAAATGATCTTTTGTATATATTATTATGGTTTGCTTCAGCCTGTTGTTCTATTTATGTTGTTAAATTGTCGTTTCCGCTTTGTTTCCATTACTTGTTGTTATGGGTTACTGGCTGGCTTACCTACTGGTGGATTATAGTAGATGCCATCATTACTCGAGAAATCAGATCATGACATGTTCATCATTAATTTTAAACTTCAACTTTTTAGATATAATTTACATATTAATAATATTGAAGTCATTTACCGAAGAAAGACCGAATCAAAAGAAAAAAAAAATCACTTGCACATGATAGATAAGTTTAAATTGCACAAATTCTTACGTTAGATGATCATTCGACGTACGATATGAATAAGATAATATAATTTATACTACTATTAACTCTAAAAGTTTAAAATAACAGAGAAAATCTTGATATTTGTGATATTAGAATCTCAATTGCCTAAATATTACACTAACAATGTAACGATATAATATACTTCTATCATAATTACATTATATGTACAGAACTTATATTAAACTAATTTATTTCTTGTAGGAACTTTTGAATATTGACTGTCTTTTATCACCAATGTGCTAATCAATCAAATATTTTTTTAAAAAGCTTCAAAATTAATAATGTTACTATATTATTTGCATCTAGAAAAAGTGTTCTCATAATGATAGTGTTGTAGTGGCCGTCATTATTGGCAAAATTCGGGAAATTTTTAAAATTTGTTTCTTTTAAATAAAGAGTTGTTGTACATTTTTTAATGATATCTTTCATAGCTTTTAGCATGTTTTGATGATTTTTTTAAGATTAACTTATTTTAATTTTTTTTTTTCTTAAAGAGCTTTTCAAAGAAAATATTTTTTAGGCATAATATATAAATGGAAAAGGGTCAAAATTGCCTTTAAACTATGCGAAACAGACCACTTTTACCCTTCATTACATTTTGGGATCAAAAATACCCCCGTCGTTATCCTAGGAGACCACAAATACCCTCAAGGGTTAACACCTCAAATTTTTAGTGACGTGGCAAGTCACATGGGACTAATCCCTCCACCTAAGCGTTGCCAACTAAGATTCACTACAAAAGAACTTGACCTTTAGTGGCGACAAAGTCGCCACAAAATCTCAAAATATTGCCACTAAAGGTTATGAGTGATTTTTAGTGGCGACTAAGGCTCCAACAACTATTCGCTAGTAAAACCTATTTTTTCAAAAAAAAAATATGATAATTAATTTTTGATTGCAACCTAATTTTCTAAAATAAATAACTTGCAATATCAATCTTAAAAACATCCAATACTATTACGAAAAAACATCAAAATTACTTCTCGATTCAAATCTCCTACTATATAATGCATCATTCTACATTTTATACATTTACATATGACATAAAAATAAAACATACAGTCTCTTCAAACTCCTACTTAATAGATATCATTTTTGGTTTTTTTTTAAAATAATGAAGAAAAAAACACAAAATTAGAATTTAATGTTAAAACATTTTTGTGACTATTATCTGGGCTTTTGTGGCGACTGTTGTTGCCGCTAAAGGTCTAGTTCTTTTGTAGTGAATCCTAGTTGGCAACGCTTAGGTGAAATAATTAGTCCCACGTGGCTTGCCACGTCAATAAAAATTTGGGGTGCTAACTCCTGATGGTATTTGTGGTCTCTTAGGATAATAGCAAGGGCATTTTTATCCCAAAATGTAACGAAGGATATAAGTGGTCTATTTCACATAGTTCAGGGGCAATTTTGACCCTTTTCTGATATATAAATATATTTTTAAATTTGACCTCATTTCACATTTTTACTCTCCAACTTTGGAAGTGTACAAACAGACACTTACACTTGTATAGAGTTGAATAAGTAGACACATGAGTTCTACGTGACAAAATACACATAGAATACCACGTAGAACACAAATTATCAAATAGAATGTCACGTAGGATGTGTGTCTATTTCTTCAACTTTATACAAGTTTAAGTGTTTACTTATACACACATGAAATTAGATGGTATAAATGTGAGTTGAGAGCAAATAAAATAACATATTTATGTATTATGCCTATTTATTTTTATTAGAAATAGTTTGTGTTTAATCAATCAATTTGAAAATCACCTTTGAGCAGTAGATATTGAGTGACCATAATTTCAAAGTTAGTTTGAAGTATTTTTTTAAAAACAAATAATTTTGTGAATTTTCTTTACATATCTATGTTCACTAAATTTGCTCCTTCCTTGCTTTCATGAAGCTAGCCTTAACAAGCATCTCTTTCATTTTTGTAGATGGAAGATTTTGTGAATGAACTCAATACATGCCTTGGGTCCTGAGGATCAAGAAAATTGAATATCAAAATCAAAATATGTCAAAGGTTATAAAAAAACAAATTACAATAAAATGACTCATGAAGATAGCTGGAGATAGAAATATTCTTTTGCGGCTTATGTGTTTTATAAGAGAATGGTCCAACTAGTTAGGCAGTTTGGAGCTTATTCATTACGATAAAAAGAATCATACCATATTGGCAGTGTCCTTGTTCCTTTTTAAGCTTTTGAAAAACTATTTTTGCTATTCTCCATATATAATTATTTTTTCTCAAAAAACTTGGACATACATCTTACTTTTAAAAATAAGTATTTTTGGTATTTCAAAACACTTGACCATACACCTTACATTTAAAAATAAGCATTTTTGGTTCCTAAAAACTTAATCATACACCTAATATTTAAAAATAAATATTTTTAACTTCTTAAAAAGTTGACAAAACAGGCTATTAATCGAGAGCAATCTTATTATTTGAATAAGTAACAACACATTTTCTAATTTAAATTGATATAGATATGCATGTAACGAATTAATACTTTTTTTTTTCTTAGAAGTCGATGATCATTCCAATATAAAGTATAATATACGTGCAATAATATAAAAGTACGAAGATCCACATTAAATATTTGCTAAAATTTATACTTTTATCTTTTTGGGATAAAGATCTGAAAAATACCTCAACTTTGGTCGGATTTGCTGTTGCGATACTAAACTTTCATGAGGACCTATTACCTCCCTAGACTATTTAATACCGTATTTTAAACATATATATTTGCCCACGTGGACATAAAAAATAATGCAAAATTATAAATAGTAATGTGTCCACGTGGGCACATATATACCTTTAAAATACACTATTAAATAGTTCAGGGGGTAAGAAATACGGTATTAAATAGTCTAGGGAGGTAATATGTCCTTATGAAAGTTTAGTATCGCAACAACAAATCCAATCAAAATTGAGGTATTTTTCAGACCCTTGTCCATAACTTTTTTGTGTATATATTTATTATTTGATACTTCATTTAACAATATTGATAATAAAGTTGGACTGTATGATTAGATATACATGTGCAACATATTTATTGAGAAATTAATAATAAAGTAAATACATGGAAAAGTCACTTGATTCAATATCTAAAATGTATATAATAATTTTAATTTTATACTCTTTTTCACCCATTTTAATTTTATATAAAGACGTTTAAATGAGCATTTACGCCCCCTTGCTCAAATCCATGCTTGTAAACCAGATATTTTTATATACATATAAAACACACTTGAATTATTTTTTTAAAGGAAAATCTTTTAATTTTTTTATAAAAAAATTCTAACTCAATATCTGATAACAGTATAAGAATTTGAGTATTTTGATATGACAACTGTATTAAAGTTTAACTATTTTGAATGGTTAATTCTTATCAAATTATTATTTGAACAACAATCTTTTAAGAAATAAAAGAGGACAAACCTATAATAAGTAGGAGAAATTTAAGAAAATAAAGGATTGGAAAAAAAAGGTGGAGGTAGCAAGTGAAAGAGGGGAAAGTGGAACAAGTTTCAAAGAGAGTTGGGGAGACATTTTTTGAAACAGAAAGTTGAAAGCTCTCTCCCTCTTCTTTCATTGCTCACTCATGGACTCAATCAGAAAACAAGCTACAAAGCTCAGAGAACAAGTAGCCAAACAACAACAGGTAACCTTTCTCTTTCTCCATCTCTCTACTCAACAAATGAACCCTAATTATATCCTTAACTCTTCTTCTTTTTCTATTTTATTTCTGCAAAACAAGAAGAATAATAATAATAAAAATTGCATTTGGAGTAGACTCTTTCCAGATATATTGCAAATGACAAATTTTATGTAGTTTAAGATTAATTATACATGATTTTAAGAGAAATCAGTTTGACGAATTTGTGGGTCAGAGAGAGGAGTATGTTCTTCAAGCTGCTCTTGTGACTTGTTAGTTTTGGCTCATGTAGGACTGAACAATGTACAGCAAAAGATCATTCACTCCTAAACCCTTGCTCTATTCTACATGTATACTTTTAATATGTAAATCTTTATTTTTCATATGGTATTGTTTTGGTTTGGACTTATTTTTCATTTTAGTTAGTCCAAAAAAGGACACATTTTCTATATTTAGTAATGCTCATTTTATCTTTCATGAAATGATTTCTAGCCACAATAATATATATTACTTATTTTAAATCACAAGTTTCAAAAGTTTTTCCTTCTTAGACTCTGTGCCAAATCAAATTAATTCATATAAATTAGGACGGAGAAGTATCATGTATGGTTTTTGCTGTTTCTGGAAACTCAATATATTGAACATATAAGTCAAAAGATTTTATAGACTACGCGTCTTTGTTGATTCTTTGCTATATTTTATGCTAGGCTGTCTTCAAACAATTCTCTAGTGGACTAGGTGGACCAGATAATAGTGTTACTGATGAAGTAGAGTTGCAGCAGCATCAAAAACTTGAGAAGTTGTACATTTCTACTCGTGCCGGCAAGGTTTGACAACACTCCCCAACCCATTTTAGAATCTCTCTCTTTAATCTTTGTTTTCCTTCACCTCTTTATCCTGTTTTATCACTAGCATTTCCAAAGGGATATCGTCCGGGGTGTTGAAGGCTACATCATCACTGCCTCAAAGCAAATTGAAATTGGTCAGTCCCTCTAGTTTCTTCTTACAAATATATCTGTAATTTCTAAGCCTTGTTATGTTTCACTGATGTCATAAATTCGTTTTAGGTACTAGGTTGTCAGAAGATAGCCGAAAATATGGGGCTGAAAACACATGTACAAGTGGTAGTACGTTATCTAAAGCAGCATTAAGTTACAGTAGGGCTCAAGGTGAAATTGAGAAGGAACGTCAGGATCTACTTAAGGCCCTCGGAACGCAGGTTTGGGATAAAATTTCTCTGACCATAAACTTAGTTGTGCCTTCTTCATTATCATGCTGTGTTTCATCAAATTTTGTTTTCTGTGCAAAGGAATAGGAGGTGTTGGTTGATTCTAAACTGGGGGAAAAAAAAAAAGAAAAATGAAGTGAGGTTATATGGTAGTGGGCTGTGATTTGAAGGTTACTTTATTAAATTGTGGAGTCAAAGGTATTTTGATTAGTTGATATCTATGTTGCTCAGACTCTTCAAAAATGTCACTGTCAGACTCTTCAAAAGCAGTGCATTTTTGGAGAATCCGACATGGGTGCAACTGCATTTTTGGAGTGTTTATCCTGATAAATTTAATCGAGTAGGTCTAGTTTATGGTTGATGAGATGTATGTGAACTTTTATAGACAATCTTTTATGTTTTTTCATCCTTTTTTATTTTCTTGATATAACAATGGCCCTATTGTTGTTATAATTAACTTTTAGTTGTCATAAACGCCATAGCTGTTTCATTGTAACCCACATTTCATTTTCCAGATGTCCTTGACTTGATATCTGAATGAGATGAGTTAATATCATAATTGGTCCAAATTTGCAATAGCTAGAAATTAGAATTCACTTGTTACCAAGCGAGCAGTAGCACAAAAAACTTTTAAATAAGTTGACTTAGATCTCTCTTTATAATTCAATTCATTCATGAAATGGTAAGCGAAGTATGGACTTTTTCTTGAATTCTTGATTAGAAGTTTCAAACTTCAGGTTGCTGAGCCTTTAAGAGCAATGGTTGTGGGAGCTCCACTGGAAGATGCTCGACATCTCGCTCAACGTTATGATAGAGTGAGACAGGAAGCTGAAGCTCAGGTAACTTTGAAGAAGGGAAATGTGCTCATTTGAAGTCCTTTCTCTGTTATCACCGATTTTTATCTTCCATGCTAATCATTCCTGTCAGTATGCTGTTTTTTGTTATTAAAATATAACTGATATTTGGGACTGAGGTGTGGGGCACTGTTTGATTGATTGACTAAACTATTGCTGATAGTCATTTATTACTTGTGTATATCATGCATCAACAAGTTACTTGCATAATATCTTGAAGTTCTGTACTAATCCCAAACTTCTTCGGGACAAGTCAGGCTATAGACGTTTCCAGACGCCAGCCTAAAGTGAGGGAATCCAATGGTAATCCGGAAAGTGTATCGAAGATGGAAGCTGCTGAAGCAAAACTTAAGGACCTAAAGTCAAACGTGGCTACCTTGGGCAAAGAAGCTTCTACTTCCATGGCTGCTGTTGAAGCTCAACAACAGAGGTTAACACTCCAACGACTCATAGCCATGGTAGTAGTCTGTTTCTCTTTACTGCTGTAGTTCAAAGTTTTGTTTTTTTAATCTTTGTCACTCAGAAATCTCCATGCGAACCCCTTCATTTATTTCTTATTCAAGGTTGAGGCACAGCGTCATTATCATCAGCGAGTTTTGCAGATACTTGATCAGCTTGAGGCAGAGGTACACTCTTCCTCTATCAATATTTTTTTTGCTTGATGTGAAGCACAAGTATCTTACTAGTTTTAAGTGATGACGGATTGATTTACACTCTTCGAGTGCATAGATGATGTTGGAGCGTCAAAGAATTGAAGCATCTCCTAGTTCAGCCACAGATAATTCGATGCCTCCTCCCCCATCTTATACTGAAGTTAATGGTGGCCTTCATTTTAAGTCATATGATGGATTCATAGATGGGACAACGTATTTCTTGGCAGAGGTGATGGTTATATTCCCTCTCCCTTTTTTAAGATGAATCATGATGGATTACTCTCTTGGAGCTTTTACTTTATAGCTTTTTATTTGGTTCGTGCATCTCTTCCTGCAGGTCGTACACCCATATGAAGCTGAGTCAGATGTAGAGCTCACATTATTGATTGGTGACTATGTAGTTGTTAGAAAAGTAAGGTTTATCTCTTCGTCTGTAGTTATTTAATATTTTTCTTCCTGATGCTTTCTTGTCACAGTAGTACATCGAGAATGCCCTACCCCGCAAACATTCCAACCCCTCCCCATGAGTATCTGGTTGACAATACATCACTAGATACTACATTTTGATAAGCTGATCACCTTTTGAGACCATGATGCATGTTAGTATCTAGTGATGTATTGTCAACCAGATAGAATCCGACACGGGTGCGGCATCGAAAGTGAAGAGTCTGCACAACTTAGGCAGCATGCTTTCTTTCAACTGGTAATAATAATAATCATGGTAGTCTAGCGCTAGCATATAGCTTTGAGTACCCATTTCATTCTTGGAGGATCCATTTATAATGTATTTTAGAGGTTTGGTATCTTTATGCAATGACAATTTTGTTACTCTCTTCATTATGTTGTAGTGAGTGTATTCTGAAGGGATGCACATCTTTGGCAAATGTTGTTGGAGATTTCCCCTTTTCTAAATTCTGTTCCGTCTCCATATATTTAGTTGACATTGGTTCATTTGTTTCTCCAAAGGTGTCAAACAATGGTTGGGCTGAAGGTGAGTGCAAGGGCAAAGGAGGTTGGTTCCCATTTGGGTATGTAGAAAGACGAGAGCGCATTCTTGCAACCAAGGTAGCTGAAGTTTTCTAGACATTGCCATGTATGTCGACTGCAAATTCGGCATTATGACTGTCTGCAGTTGTAGTCCAGAATCTCTTGTGCATCTGACTGTTGCTAGTGCCTTCGTGTTTGCATTTGTAATGGTGTATGTAGAAAGACGAGAACGCATTCTTGCAACCAAGGTAGCTGAAGTTTTCTAGACATTGCCATGTATGTCGACTGCAAATTCGGCATTATGACTGTATGCAGTTGTAGTCCAGAATCTCTTGTGCATCTGACTGTTGCTAGTGCCTTCGTGTTTGCATTTGTAATGGTGTAATCAGATTATTGCTGTAAAGAATGCTTGTTTTGGCTTTCTTGTCTTCTTTCAATTTGGCCGTCCTTCTGTATTTGCAGAATGGGGATCACAATTCTTTTGTTTTGATAGTCTTAGGCAGACGGGAAGAAATCACTAGTTATATTTTTTGTCTTTGTTAAGAATTGAATGTTGGCCCACCATGGTATTCTTTTTCACCTCATTCAACACTAGGTCATACACTTGAATGCTACAACCGTTTCTTTTTAAATGATAAATTATATGGCAAGCATGAAGGACTTTTTATATTTCAACCTGAATTGTCAAAGCTGATTTGAACCTTAAAATATGTAATGAAAATGTTTGAGCAAAGATCATAACTTTATCTATACAAGTGGATAATAAAATTCATAAGGCTTTATAGGATTTTGGACATTGAAACCACATAAAAGGTACATGACTATGACTCTGTGAGAGGGAGTATCTTGAAGACCTTGACCTTGAAAGTATATGACCAATGGGAGTATAAGAAATGGATATGAGTATAGACGATGACCATATTTGAAAAAATTTAAATAGCAAATAAGAATATTTATTCATCAAAAGTACTTGAAATCTTAGGTAATTAAGATTAACTTGTAATCATTTTTTGCTCAAAATCTCAAGATCATAAGACATATTTCTCTACGGACATCAAATGGTAAATCATGGTTTATAGTCTTAAAAATCATACCATACGTAAAACCGGACACCAATTTTAGATTTCGACGAAAAAACATATTCTTCATATTTTATAATTTCATGGTAAAAATTATGATATTCATGGAATGAGGGCACAACAAATTTAGCGTGTATAATTCATAAATATATAGTGTGAGGAAGAATAACGGTGCACGTAAAGGATAGTTCATGTGCCGGCATTAGATGCCATATTTGACGTTTTTAATTACGAATAAATGTTTTCAATGTTTAAAAAAGAGAAATATAAGACTTATTTCATAAAAAATCAATTAACTCTTTTAAGAAAATCAATTTTCAAGAGAGTCGCCACTTAATTTTTTTATGAAATTAAGAAAACGTATAATTTTCAAAAGACTTAAAACAGACAAAATCATTTGAAAATACCAAAGGGGGATTTGGGGTTCAAATTTACACTTCAAGAAGGTGTTAGGCACTTGAAGTGTCTACTAACACGCTGTTGACCTACGACTTGACTAAATATTTGACTAACTTTTAAAAAGTTAACTAAGTAAAGAAAAAATCATTTTTTACTTAAAATAAACTAAACTTAAATACTTCAATTAAACATAAAAGGGTTAACTTTGGGAATTTAATTAAATTAAGAGGAACTTTCACAAATAACCATTATAATAAACTTAATTATGCTCCATAGCTATAGTTTGCATAATTATGGATTGTAGCTACAGTTTAAGCTATCTCATTTGTATAATTCGCGAGTACATTTGTTCAGTTATTTTTGTATAAACTCGAAATAACGAATTTATGCAAATACAAACATCAAAAGTGTAAATAGTTATACAAATTATATTATACAAATTTCGAATTATACAAAAGTTATACAAATTATATTATACAAAAATCCGAATTATACAAACGTGCAAATTATACGAAACCAAAAAGATGAGCCTCCAAAATTTCAAATTTGGTTGGGCTTTAGGCCCGAAACTTGTCCTTTATCTAAAATTGGACCCTGCTGAAAATTCAAATGGGTTTCAGCCCATATAATTCTTCTTCCACCTGCCACTAATTATTTTGGGACGATGCGCAAAGGACTTGGGCTTCTAGTCCATTCGCTCCCAAACAAGTGTGTATACACCAAGTATATATTACTGTATATGAGTCATATTTTTTGACCCATCTTCCTGTATATCGGGATGCATACCAAATGTACAAACCTAATCAATTTTCGAACACCCGTATTTCCTTATTTGGACTTGTATTTTCTTTATAAGCTTATCTTTCTCTGTTGCTATTTTCGTCTCTACTATCTATCAGTTCATGCCCCCTCAAATACTGAAGGTAAATTCGAGTTATATAAAGGGGATTTCGGGGTTCGAAGAATGAGGGGAACGGGTAGAGAAATTGGATAAGATTTTGGATTCTTTCAATTCAAAATTCAAAATCCATTCCAAGGACAACCTATACAACTGGCTCTTGTACCAAAATCTCCAATTCCATAACAAATCGGAACAGACAAGCAATGGGAGCCGTTCAAATATAGCGTTGTATGTTAAAGTAATTTAGAAAACATTTTGAAATTTATCTTTTTTTAATACTAAGTTTTTAGAGATTATCTCGAGTAATTAATGTGTATTTTTTTTTTCAAGAAATAGTGTCGGGTGGTCGAGCCACCCTCACCATGAGAGTAACTTAAAGCTTGAGAAATCATGTGAAACTGTTAATTTGAGTGTTGCACGCCATATACTGTCTACTAACACTTTCTGAAACAAATCATCTTACTGAAAAGCTAGAAACAACCACTAAATATTCGACAACAGTTCAAAACTACAAAAGAAAACAGACAGGGCTTACATAACAAGTATTTGCTTAGCCTTTAATAACTTATAGAATTCAAAGTTTGTGTCAGGCTTCTTCACACTGGTCCTTTTCAAAGTCCTTTGGAAGGATGACATATCAATTCTTGCGCACTGCATGCATACCAGCTTCTTGAAAGATAGCCGCAATCTCAGCAACAATGGGCGAGAAACATACTCCCTTCGTCTCATTTTTTATGGCATTTTTCAAATTTTGAGATTCAAACAAATCTATCTTTGACCGTAAATTTTTCATATATCTTTTAAACATTTTAAATTATCAATTATTGTGAATTATAGTATTTTTTACTTAGTTTACAAATATATAAATTTCATTTAAAAAAATTGAACCATGCGCAAATTTCCGGTCAAACTTAAACTGTTTGACTCTCGAAAAACGAAAAGTGTCACATAAATTGGGATAGAGGGAGTATCTTTTATGTACTTTTTATTAAAGATATTATGATTTCATTTTATTAAATTTTTAAACAAAATTAAAATTAAAACTAAATAAATTATATTAAAAAGAAATTAGAAAGTATAATTATTAAGTAATGATAATAATGAAGATATTAGAGAAAGAGATTTCTTTGTTCTTTAATTAAGATTAACAAGCTTGTTAAATTAAATTATATAGTAGTATTATATTTAAAAAATCAAAATATAAATTTAATTTTAAAAGATTCGAATTAAATTATTAAAGCTAAATAGAATTAGGTTAATAACATCGCTAGATAAAATTTGACCTAATCTTCGTGTTTTGGGTACTGAAAAAGAATCCAGTGATTTGTCAAGGTATGCTGGTTCTAATCCTATTTTTAATTTTTTTTTGCTTGTGGTTTAAAAAGATTTAAGTTATTTTCAACAAAAAAATCCAAACATTACTACTTTCTTTTTGCTAATTTTTTATTCTTTTAACCCTAATTTTAACAAAAAAAAAAGGAAAAATCCTTTTGGCTAGAAAATTTGTCCCGAATGGTATTTTACCTATATTATTTTATCCTTTTGAACATTTTTACCCTTTAAACTTTAATGACTTTTAATTAAAAAGGGAAAAAAGATTAGTTTATTTTAAATAAAAAAAAGATATTATAAATTTTTTAAATTTCTCGCCAAATTTTTTGGCCATTTGGTATTACCCAAAAAAATATACAGCCTTGATTTGTTGAAAGTGACATTCATTCATTGTTGTCAATAAAACCATTTTTTGTACTGCATTTAATGGCAATAAACGTCTCATCTTTTATATGGTACTTTTGTTACTGTGAGTTTATTTGTTGATTCTGTGAATTTATTTGTTGAAAGTGATATTGATCAATAAATGAAGAAACATATCTTTTTTACAATTTTTTTTTTTGCAAATTCCCCTTATTATTCTTTTCGTCCCAATTTAGGTGACACATTTCGAATTTGGAGATTCAAATAAGTCTATTTTTATTGCAAAATTTTCATATATCTTGTAAATATGAATTATGAATTCTCAAGCATGAGTAGCTAAATCCACAACTAGGATTGTGAGAACCATGAGCAACTAACAATGTATGACTAATAAATAAGTAATTCTAAAAGAATAGTGTTTATGCATGTATTGTAAATCCTTTCGTTTAGAATGCTTTCTAGTGGTGCACAACGTTAGAAATCGCCTCATTCGTACTTATCGGACCAAAGAAGTAATGAATGAGAAAAGAATTGAACAACAGATATATAGACGAGTTTAGCCGCTATCTAATAGCCTGACCCTAATCATGCGAAGGCTAATCCGGGGGTTAAAGGTAAGGGTTAGTAAAGCACACACCCGTAGACGAACCAAGTTGCGTGGTGAAATTACCTACTTGGAGGACCAATCACTTAGGGATACCTAACATATCAACCTTGCTTATTAACACAAGGATAAAGTTACTATTATTAGGAATGCTGCATTAAGAGCTTATGAGGAACACTTATGCCCTAGTTTTCATCTCATATTACTACAAGAAAATGTACATACGACAACATTAATTTGGTGACATTTGAAACAAATGTCGGAAAATAAAGAATTTCATGACATTTAAGAACAAAATGTCATAAAACAATGACATTTGATGTCAAATGTAATAAAAATAATGACATTTGGTATTAAATATCGTAAACATAATGACATTTGGTCCAAAATGTCACTATGATAATGACATTTATTGCAAAATGTCATTGTTTTTAGCGACATTTAGCAAAAATGTCATTTAAATGATGACATTTTGCTACAAATGTCGAATATAATATGACATTTATTACAAAATGTCATTGGTTTTAGTGACATTTAGAAAAAATATCGCTTAAATAGTGACATTTAATATATATGTCGAATATATTATGACATTTACTGCAAAATGTCATTGATTTTAGTGATATTTAGAAAAAATGTCACCAAAATAGTGACATTTAGAAAAAATGTCACTGAAATAATGACATTTATTGCAAAATGTCGTTGTTTATAGCGACATTTAGCGAAAATGTCATTTAAATGATGACATTTGCTACAAATGTCGAATATAATATGACATTTATTACAAAATGTCATTGGTTTTTAGTGACATTTAGAAAAAATATCGCTTAAATAGTGACATTTAATATAAATGTTGAATATATTATGACATTTGCTGCAGAATGTCATTGATTTTAGTGACATTTAGAAAAAATGTCACTAAAATAGTGACATTTGTTGTAAAATGTCACTAAAATAGTGACATTTGTTGTAAAATGTCATTGATTTTAGCGACTTAGCAAAAATATTGCTAAAATAGCGACATTTAATACAAATGTCGAATATATTACACTACTAGAATTTCGTTGTTTGCCGACTTCAAAATTGGTCGGAATGTAGTAGGAAAATGGAGTTTTCCAATGACTTTCCGGCAACTTTTGAGTAGTCAGCAGACTGAGCGTCGGAAAATATTTGCCGACTACACAGTCGGCATTCGCCGACTACCATAGTCACTACATATAAATTAAAACCCGACCATTAAAGTACCTGAATTGCTGACTATTGTAGTCAGAATAGTAGTAAAATAATATTTTATTAATTTTAATACTACTGACTACTGTAGTTGGAATACTTATTAATAATTTATTAATTTAATAATGCCGACTACGGTTGTCGTAATAGTTAATTAATTAACTATTAGGTGATCTTCCGACTATTGTAGACAACATTTTTAATTTTCTAAAAAATAATTCTATATGAAAGCTACTTTTAATACACAAAAAAGCATAGCCAAAGAGGTATAAAGGACACGCTTTGTAGTAATTCATTAGCATCACCTTTTGTTTGATTATACTACACTTAAAAGTGTGGCCTTTGCTTAGTTATTGGTCACACTTAAAAAGTGTTGCCTTTTATATCTCATCTACAACAACACTTATAAAGTGTAACTTTTCTTATGTACAAGATAAATTTTTTAATCAATAAGCCACACGTTGGACGTCCCTATAGCAACACTTTTGAAGTTTGACAATGTTGTTAGAATCTTTGTAGCCACAATTTTTCATTTTTGAGAATAATAATTTTTATTTGCATATATTCGATAATCACATAATTATATATATACATATATATATATAAGTGGTCAAAAGCACAAAATTAGCTAATAAATAAATCGAAGAAATATATTTCAAATAAATTTCGGGAAACATGTCTTGTACAACCGATACTTAAAAATCAATTGCTTAAAGATCTCTACAATCAATAAATTCCACAAAACCAAATGCATTCAAACATACATGACAATAGTACAAAAAACTCTTCATCGTTCACTATAATAAATCGAGTTTACTTCTGGCCAGTATTCAAATTCAATTACTGGCATTTTTCTACACATTCAAAATAAAAATAAGTTAGTGAAATAAATCATGTATTTAATATGCTCAATACTAGTCACTTTTAACAATACCTTCCCAGTCCCTTCCCAATGTAGTGGTACTGTTATGAAAAACAGCGAGTAACAAAATGGAATGTTGGTGTAATTTCCCTTAGGCATAAATGGACTGCTGGAAGACAACTCTTTATAAATTTCAACATTTTAAAGACAAGAGACATCTAAAAGAAACAAAGAATCACTTGCAAAGCTAATTCATCTTGAAGGAAGTGCCTTCCCAAGACAACATATAGGCTACTGATCCACATTAAAATGCAAAATTTCATTCTATCAAAACTTAAAGAAAAATGAAGCTCACAGAGGTCACAATCAGCAAAGAAAAAGGCAGATTTATTTGTCAGTAGAGAACAAACACTTATGCAGATCACAACTCAAAAGAGATAATACGAAGTACCTGGACAACGACTGTTTCATACACTTGTTCAGCTCTCATTGCTAATATTTTTTCAGCCAATGTTTCCATGTCTATTGTTGTCAGATCATAACTCAAAAGAGATATTAGCATTTTTTTTAGTGGAGAAATCTCACTATGGAGAAGTTGGTCAGTATTGACAAAGAAAGTGAAAGTCATATTTTAAACTCATTCTAGACAACAATGAAGGAATGATCGAGATAGATATTGTTTCATTGTCAACCGATGCAAGATTGAGGGATGAAGATGATTCAGATGAGCTTCTCAAAGTATAAGCGAAGAGCATTTGTTCGTTGTCTTTTGCCCTGCTAAAATCCACGGTAAAAATGACTATCTTTTCTTTTTTCCCCATATGTAAATAACTTGAAGAATGGTGGATTAGAATGACGGAAAAGTTAATTTGTACGAATCCATTAATGCAGTAGTTTGCACATATAAAGGGTTGACTAAAATTGTCGAAATGTATCTGGTTGTCAACCTTAGAGATGCGGGAACAACATATGGTGACAAGTAAAGCAAAGAAATTATTCATAGCAGGATCAAATAAATTAAGGAAAGATGATCTTACCGCGATGGTATGTTGTAACAACTACTCGTTTTGCAAGAATAACAGTGTGCTCGTGCAACAGTTGTAGTAGTACAACCCCTTCATAGTCCGTTAGATCGTCCCATATGGTAAACATGAAAGGCTTCTTGCTGAATAGTATAATTGAGAACAAGTTTATCCCCATGAAAGAAGATAAATCAAATAAAAGCTAGAAAGTAAATGTTGTTGTTCTCATTTTTACCGAAAACTGAAGGACTTACTTGTTGTCCATAAAAATGGCCTCTCGGTATCACTTGGTTTGATCAGCTGTATATTGCATTGTGCTGCAATTTTCTACCATTGCCAGTCTGTTGAAGCAAAAGGAATAATCAGATTCAAGCAAAAATGAACCGCAGCAAAGTTACACGAACACCAGGAGTAGAACCAATAACAAATACATCATCAACAATTTCAGCGCTATCATCAAACCAATCAATCAAGGGATTTTCACCCCAAATGTAACAACTATTGTTGTTGCATCAAGGTTGCAATTTTGGTTTCAATATGCAGTCACCACAGTAATTAGGATTGGAATAAGTGCATTGTGTGGAATTACATACACCAGGTTTGTAAGTTGAACTTTTGAAACCTTTGTCACAATCCACCCATAAGCTTTTACCACCAAGATGAACTAAAAGTTTTATGGAAATTAAAGGAGTTCTTTGACTTACTTCTGTGATGTATTGTAGAGTTTATGCATCTTTAGTGACTGGAAGGTATTGTAGAGTTGATGCATCTTTAGTTTGTACTAAACAAATTCAAGAATTTCATCACAAAATGCCAATTACTTTGATGTATAAAGGAACAAATTTTGTGCCAAAATGTCATGGTATCAACAGAGAATTAGAAGACAAAAAGAATAAATATTTGCACTTAAGTCTCCCAAGAACAAATTCTTGATTGCAGCAGTTGCACAATACATATATACCAGCAAATACTGATACCAACAATATTTAACAGCAATCTGCTATAAACTTGACGGGCCACCAGACCAAGGCCATAAGTTGTGCAATACTGATACCAGCAATATTAAACAACAATCTGCCTCAATCGCGTTTGCAAATTCGAGCAAGCTCGGAGCAGATTCGTGAAGAATTAACCACTGGGGATTCTTCCCCTCCCCTACCCCACTAAGCCATGCCCTTATCTACCCCATTTATCTCTTTTGTAATTCTCTGCTTCTCCCCATAAGTAAAATGCACTTTCCTCACCATTGCTATCATTTGATGAAGAGTAAGTTGTGGTATATATGATTAGAAAAGAAAGCACAACTTGTCTCTTGGCTGTTACATTTCCTAAAATTCATATGTTAGGATTTGGGAGAAGCCTTTGTAGTGCAAGTTCAATGTAAGTGTGTTCCATTCTTTCAATTAGTTTATGACTTATAAACTCTTTCACCCAAAATGCAAGTGTTGTTCTCACTTCCCTGCCATGCCCCACCCCGTTTAAGTATTGCCTCGCCCTTGACCTGCCCTATTGCCATCCCAATAGTAGATCAATGCCAATTCCAAGTCCACTTCAAACCAAAGAATAGTAACAACAGGAGAAAAATCCAAAGAGGGGTCCTATAAATCTTTCCAAAATTTCCAGCACTGTATTAACTCTTTTCAGAATTTTCAGCACTGTTTCCAAGACCCCACTTATGGGACTACATTGGGTTTGTTGTTGTTGTATTAAAGTTCTTGGGGATGTGTTACTTTAACCTGTACACTGATTCTGATCTAATATACTTTGTCATTCTTATTTTATTTACTTCTCTTGATAAGTTGTGATAAAAGTAATTGATAATAGCAGATTGCAGCAGTTGAGTTTAGATTGTATGTACTTTAAACTGATTCTATAATCTGTACGCTGATTTTGATCTAATATACATGGTCGTTCTTATTTTCTTTACTTCTCTTGATAAGTTGTGATAAGAGTAATTGATAATAGCAGATTGCAGCAGTTGAGTTTAGTTCAAGCTAGTAATTGATAATAGCAGATTGCAACAGTTGAGTTTAGTTCAAGCTATAACCTACTGCATGTACTGTAAAATACTTCTATAATATGTACACTGATCCTATAACCTATACATCTGAGTTTAGTTCAAGCTATAACCTACTGTATGTACTGTAAACTAATTTTATAACCTGTATAGCTGAGTTTAGTGCAAGCTATAACCTACTGTATGTACTGTAGATTTATTCTATAACCTGTACACTGATTTTGTGGAAAGCTATACAGTATGAAAGCGTACTAGACTAGTGTATGTACTGTAATTCAGAAGGATTTACATGATCTGGAAAAATGTACCTATCATTTAGTAACCATCATCAATACTTGATTAACAAATTGCAATTTTCAGTTCACATGAATCATAGGAAATTAAGTTGGCTCCATATCCATATGTCAATGGCTTAACTTAAATGCATAAATTTACACAAGCACTCATGTGTGCATGCACATAAATTTACACAACCCTCGCCCCACACCCTCCCCTATAAAAATAACCAGAAAGAAAACCCAAGAGTATATGTTTACATCATAAAGTGTTGCAACTCGCACACTAAATTCATAAACGGTATTTCCTTATCATGCTACTTCATGCTCATTCCAAGATCGAAGTACGTAATCTACATATAAGAATCCCCTTCTTTAAATGATTTCTTCTCCTAATAGATAGATATAACATCTATGATTTTCGCCTTACCACATTCTAACTTGATATCTATGTGTTTAAGAATAAAATGTGACACTAAAATCACCATCAAGTTTATCAAAGGGACATTTAGCTCTACTTGAAAGAATACATGTTTCAATTAATAGGCACTATATAGACATATATGTTGTCAGAACAACCAACCGCACAAATAAGCTACAGTTTCAGGAATACAATGCCTGATTGAGAACCAAAGCACTATAAGGTTATAAAAATTATATAAGTAATTTTGGGAATCGATATAACAAACCTGAATTTCGAGAAGTACGCTAGTACTTCATCATTTGCAGGACCAGCATAAATGAGCAAGCCCCCTGCCAATAGAACAACGTCGTCGAATTTTGCATACGCAGAACCTCTAGAGTGGTGTATAGAATATATAACAGTATATCCATCTTGTGCAAGGTATCTTAAGGTTTCCATCACTTGCTCTGCTTGAAAAGCATCAAGTCCTGAAAGCAGGGTTTTGTGGCGACAAGTAAAAAGGTGAACAAGCAACCATTGAAGTATAATCTTGTCTTCACATTAATATTATGACTTCAATAATATATTCAATTGTTTCTACTAAAATCAAAATTTTCCTAAATTATAAATGTACTTCCTCTTAGATTGAAGGAGCTAGTAATATCTCACAACTGCCACCGAGGAAAGTTGATAGTTCAAATCTTTTAGAAGTTTGGGTGGAAAACTTTCTATTATTACTATGTGAATGATTCAAAGTAAGTTAAACATAATACATCTAGCTTTCAAGCTGAACCTCCATTGTAGGAGGCTAAAACGGAATCCAGACACCGAAACCATTAAAAAAAGAGGTGTATTAGCGTAGAAGATCCTTACAAAAAAAAACACCACTAATATACAAGAGAATAGCTGGACAAAACTAGGATGCATATATGAATTCTATATATTCATCAAGTCATTAACTAATAAATGTATGATATTGGTTTAGCTCCAGTCTAAATGTTTTTCCACTAGAAGCTCATCTTGTTAGCTTTTATTTTACTCCCTCCGTCCCATTTTATGTGGCACCATTTCCTTTTTGGTCAGTCCCAAAAAGAATGTCACATTTCCTTATATGGTAAGTATAGGTACAATTCCTCTTTTACCTTTGTTGGTCCCACTTAATCTTAAAATAATACTCCAATACATTTATGAGGAGAGAGAAAAATGAATCTACTTTTTAAAGGGTAATTTGGCAAACATTTCAAAGTCTTCATTTATTTTTTAAACTCCGTGCCCGGTCAAATATTGCCACATAAAATAGGACGGAGGGAGTATATGTTTATTCCTTCGCTTTCTACGTGTAGAAGCTTCTAAAGCCAAATGCACTGTTTTACATACAAAAGTACTTTGAAATTAGAACCATATATATCTAAATAAGACCCCACAAGATTTCCTTGACATAAAAGAGAATCAAGCATACACATTTCCAGACAGTACAACATCACAAGGAATATAGAACCCCAGATAATGGTTTTGAAGTCCTTAATAGCACCATAAACAAACATTTTTTTTTAACATTATTGAGTTTAGTATATTGTTTGCGCAAGTAGAAGAACTAGTTAAGCCTCTACAAGGACAGAAAAAATATTCAGATTCATTTTTTAGACTTCTCTAGAACCATATAATCACAGGATTTGGATGCTTACACAAGCTCAACATAGTTTTACGCATCTTATCCAATAATAATTATTCTGACTTCCACTACATGAAAAGTTGACACAATCATGTAACTAAGGAGTTAGCACGACTGGATAATGGTTGTGGCCAGGAGGTAAGCACCATTACAAGTGAAAGATAGATGAGATAAAAGTGAAAATTGGGAGTCCTTGCTATTTTAACTTCATAGAGAAGACTACACTCTACAGGGAAGCATAGTGGCCAGATATCTATAGTTATCCTACTTTAAAACCTCTGATTTTATAAAGGCTGTTTGAAAATGGCACCCCATTGATGTCCAAAAGACCAAACAAATTTAACTTAGGTGATGCTTTTGTTTGACCTGCAAGAACATTGAGAAGAGTAGTCTTTCCTGATCCTAATGGACCCATTATTGCTGATGCCATCTGTTTTTTTCGCTACACTATCATGGACGATTTCCGCCCTAATCAGCTTATAAACCTAATAAAAAAGAAATTCTCAAGTGAAAAATCATCCCTAATCAGCCCATTTATACTTATTTAGTTATTAATGCTCAGGGCAAAGAATCAACTGATGTGGGTAATACATCTACGAGTTAGACTTCCAAAAATCAACAAAAATCGTATCAACACAAGAATATCAAAATCCTAAACCTAAAATTTAGACTTTCAAAATTGAATTACTTACCTGATAAACCCTAATCTAACAAAATCCTTTCAATGTGATGAAGCTTTAAGATACCATCTTCTCAAGTGAAGCATTTTGTTCAATTTTCAACAAGAAATCTTTTAATGAGGTGTGTTCATCTGTGAGGCCTAACCTTCAGCGAGAACAACTCTTCAGCGAGAATATGACGGAACAACTCTTCAGCTCTTCAACAAGAAATCTGTGAGAAAGTTTGATGGAAATTGTGTTCTTCATACTTGGAGAGAAAATCCTAAAGAGCGTGTTCTTCAATTTGACGGATTTTTTTTGTGATTTGGGAGAAAAGAAAGTTTTAATGTTTTATGAATTATTATTTTTTTTCCCAATTAAAAATTGGAGGGATACTTGAAAATGTTGGAGGGAATATAATATTTTAGTGAAAATATTAAGGCTACACTTGTAATGTGTTGTTTTTTCAATTATAAAAATAACATATTTTAAAAGTGTGGCCATATATATAAATATTTGTTGCCAATTATATCATAATTATATAAAAACACTTCTAAAGTGTAGCCTATATCATTAAAGAATACCCTTTACAAAAGATGTCAATATTATCGAAGTCAAAAGTTAAAAACATTGGCTACGCTTTTAAAGCGTATCAAAAACATTTTAGGCAACACTTTACAATCATTGTCTAAATTTAGTGTAGTCATAGGCCTAAAATGTTGTAGTGTGTACAACCCATACTTTGAAAGCAATTGCTTAAGGATCTCTACTAGCAATAAATTCCACAAAATCAAATGCATCCAAACATATATGGAAACAGTACAACAAATCTTTATCGTTCACTACAATCGAGTTTACTTCTGGCCACTATTCAATTTCAATCACCCGCTTACCGTATGCCACTCTATTTTTACTTGCCCGGTTGGTAAAATTATATTGACGTATTTTGAGTTGTAATCATGCATTCCCTTTGAATCAATTATCACTTGTCTTACTTGATTTTACATATCATCTGTCAGTAAATTGATCATGTTACCTTATTTAAAACTGGTAGATTTCTTACTTGTTTATATTTGGTAAAAATAAATTAAAATAAATCTCATTTTTGGGCTCTTTTAAAATAAGGAAAACAATATTATATTGATCGCTAAAATAATTCTTTTCCTTTAATTTGGCACCTTTCATCTAGTTTATATGAAGGGGTTTCTTATTCACTCTGGGCTCTCACATTCGGACTTTGACGGAAAAACCTTACTCTTGAATACTTTAAAAATATTACTCTCTATTCTTAAAGAATTAAGATTCCGGTGAATATTCTAAGTGCTTTCTTACTCGGTTTTGCTGTGTTCGGGTCTAGTATCGAGTCAATTTGGGTCGTCATTGCTCATAAATAATTCTGCATAACTGGTTAGTTCCGTTCACTAGTTTAAATTTGCATTGTTCATATTATGTGTTGTTTGAAAGAATAAAAGGAAGCCTCCGGATTATTTTTCGTTCTTCCCTCCCTCTATGTGCGATGATGTCTATGGTTATTATTTGTTTGTTTTGACTTTTTATGAGTGTTGCTTATACGCATGAAAGTAATTTGTTGCTATGAATATTTGATGTTACGATTATATCGCCATTATATATATGTGTTATATTATCCCTTCAAGCAGGTTTTGAACTTAGAGTTCCAGGTGTTGAAGAGTCTCTTAGAAGAAATTTCCGATTGGAGCTATTACTTATTTTAGTGTTATATATTTTATTCATTTGTTCTTTAATTTGGCTTGTAATATTGTGTATAACTCTAACACTATCTCTATATATGATATATTTGGGGGATCGTCTAAAGGGGAGGGAGATTACATGTTAATTGCTTTATTTTACTTACTTCACTATTTGTAGTTGCTAAGTTCATCTATGTTGTTTAAATCGCCTGAAGTATACGTGCTTTTCTATATATATATAAATATCTGCATTTTCATAAATATTAAATAAATAAAAGAGCATGTTAATTAAATAACCTATGTTAAGCAGATTAATTAATTTCAGTATATTAATTATTTCAGCTAATCGGTTTTTACTTGTTAATCACTTAGATAACATGTCTATACGTTTCTAATAACTTTCAACATGTCCAAAATTTGAAATAAATTAGTTATGGATATTTGTTGCTCACTATTTGATAATTTCTACATCACGATTACTTGTTTGATGCCATTTAAGATAATTTAATTAACTACTTCGGCTTGATTATAACTAATTAAAATTAACCTACATAATCAGTTTCTGCAAAATGTTAATGATTAAATATTTTCTGTATGTTTAAGAGTTAAATCAGTTTGATAATAATTAATTAAAATCTGAATATATACTTAGTTCTTGAAAACCAGTCGACTAATTAACAGTGAGTCTCTATTCTCCTCTGCATATTAATAAATTAAACTCGTAAGGTCTTATCTACCTGCATGTTTAGAAGGTTAATTTGCAATTTTGTTAAAAAATAATTCTAATCGATTTCCAGCATGTAAAACAATCAATTCATTCAACTAATTTTTATAGTCGCCTCATGTGGATAAAGTCAAATCACCTAGAGCGCATGCTTATAGGTTTATGATTAAGTCCTAATATGTTTTGGGTTTAGAATTTATGTTTAGGACTAGATTTGTATCTTAGCATGTTAATTAATCACAGTTTATAATCGTAAATTATTAATAAATAAGATAGTAATAATTTTATATCCTTCACCTAGATACCCTGCCTATAAGATTTAAATAATCAATTAGAATCTATGCCTATAGGAGCCATATAATTTTGCAATCTTTCAATCACTTAGAAATCATGTATATAGGTTCATCAATAAACTTTTCAGCATATTCACACTTAGAAATCATGTCTATAGGTTTCTAAATATTATTGTATCTTTATATAGAGAGTATACTTTAGTTTTGATAATAATTTCAGCTTGTTCACTTAGATGTCATGTATATAGGACTTAACTAATGACACCAATAAAACTTGCTAAAATCATATCTTAAGCATGTTAAATAATTAAAATAAATATGCCGCATATTCTTTTCCAAGTGTTAACTAATTTCTGCATTTCGTATTTAGGTTCTGCCATTTAAAATCAATTCATAAACTATTTCCAGCATTTTTTAAAACTAAGATTTGTTGTACATATTTGTTGCATGATTAAATCAGGCCCGGAATTAATTATCTTCTGCATTTTGAACTGTCATCTTACATTAATTTCTGCACTAATAATATCATATGCTACTGTGTCTAAAAAATAATAATATATTTTCTACATCTGCCACTTGCTGCCCCGATCAAATCTTACTTGGATTAATTAATTTTTGCACTGTCTTGCCATTTAAAATCAGCTACTAATTATTTTCTGCACCAAATAAACTGTTGCCTTTTAAATTTCAGCATTAACAATTTGCTTTTGCTTTTAAATATTTTGCCCATTTTGTATTATTATAAAGTGCCCTAGTTTAAATTAATTACTAATTAAGCCAGTCTAATACGCTAATACGTTTTTCCTGACTTGTAATATTTTGTCCATGTAAAATTAAGCTATATGTGTTTGCTTGTCTATGCACACACCTAGCATGCAACCTTTTCACCCTATCTATGTTTGCTAGCATGTTGATTAAAATCTAGAGGCCAATATGAGACCCTATGTGCTAAATTCTCGTCCAAAGTGTTTGACTTGGTGTCTAGGTGGGCCTATTAGGAGTTTTCTTTTGTCTAAATCCATCATAATAGTAGTCCAATGCCTCTTGGACCTTAAGCGGGGACGCTAGGCACCTCTTAGAAACGAAAAGCATGCGGTGGTGGGGTAGGGGTAGGGGTAGTCTAGGCCCTACGGAAATGATGACATCGACTCGGTTTTAATGACAAACCTTGTTTTTGTCTGTCTCTACGAGAAGCCGACCGAAATAAAGAAAGTTGAGTGTTGATCTGTAAAGTCCTTCAGAGTCTCCATTTCCTTTTCTCCCTTCACTTGTTTCACAATTATAATTATCTGGGGTAGTTTAATAAAAGTATAAGTGTTTATTCTATCTAATTATGCAAATTTTTATCCCCTCGCTCATCTCTTTATTAATTGTGTAATATTTATTTGTTATTATATTATCACTTAGTCTTGCATGTTTAACTAATTAATTAAAATAACTAAAGTGCTCCTTAATTGTTTAATGCCATGTCATCACTTAGTTTTGCATGTTTAATTAAATAATAAATAAATAAATTTATCTTAATTGTTTAATATTAGTTATCACTTAGCAATCATGTTTAATAAATAACCAATAAATGAAGTGACCTTAAATGCTACTTGTAACCCTCACATAAATTGGATGAGATACGACTGGGACCCACATTTGTGGACCTCAAGGGATGCCTAATACCTTCCCCTCGAGGTAATTTTAACCCTTACCCTGATCTCTGGTTCGTTGACCTTAGTTAGACTTAGTTAGGTTAGATAGGTGCCCTAACGCGCCTTAATTCGTTAGGTGGCGACTCTTCAATCCACCCAAAGCCCAAAAGAGTTGTTAAGTAGTGCACCAAAACCCGTTTTGTGAAAAATGGGGTGCGACAGAATGGCAACTCTGCTGGGGATATTAGGTTCTTACCATTACGTGTTTCATGCTTATGTGGGGGTTTACTTGGTTATTTTATTGTTGTTTGGTTATTAGCATGTTATTAGTTTTTCCTTGTGTATTTGTTTCCTCATTTATTGTATGTCTTCCATAAGACATGTTCCTTCCCTTTCCCTTCTTCCTTATTTGTTTATTTCCATGTTTCGTCCTTTCCTTTTTACTCTTATTTGTTTACTTGCATGCTTAACCTCATACCCTCTTTCCTTATTGGCTTAATTCTCCAACGTGTTTGTATGTTTATTTCCTTTTAGTTATGTATGCATTTATCTACTTGATTATTTATTTACCGTTTTTCATAAAACTGTTTATGTGCTACTGTTTTCCATCTAAGTGTTAAATGTTACTGCTTTGATAACTAGCATTCCGCTCATACTTTCCCCAATTGGGGACCCTATTCCTTTTTTTTATTTTTTTGTTATCGTGATGTTGTGCCTTTGCACCTCTCACAACTACTCCATTTCTCTTCAAACACCCAATTATAGAGAGTCAGCATATGCGTGGACGAAACGGATAGTCTTACTACCGGGAAACCATGAGCTTCTCGCATAGACCCTCTTTCAAGTCCGTGTCAAGCCAACTCTTAGAAAATTTACTTAGGTCATACATGCTGCATAAGCCCTAGGTGGTTTGACCCTTGATGTCAATCCGCATGATTAGTAGCCACCTTATCGTCTAAAGAGCCCCAACTCCCTTTAGACAAATTGCATAATTATGTGTCAATGTGGTCATAATAATTAAATTAAGCCAAATTTGCCAAAATGGAGTTTAGAAATCGTTTGTTGTTTTGTTTGCAGAGTCATAGACACTTTCAACTCTCCAAACCCGCAAATGGTCGTAGAGGTAAACTACAAGCTAAGGAGCTGGTGGATTGATATTAAGAGAGACCGCGAAAGAGAGATCCGTCAGCTGTTGGGCGGTCTTACCTACCTCATGTTTGTCATACCAAACCCTCACCTGATTAGGGCCTTGCTGGAGTTCTGGGACCCTGTGAGGATAGTCTTCAAATTTGTGGATTTTGACTTGGCACCAACAATTGAAGAGATAAGTGGTTTCATTGACTTGTCATACCACGAGTGTGAAATGATGGTACCCTATAAGCCATCATCGAGGTAGTTTTTAAAAAGTCTGGGAATGAAGTCAAATCCAACCTTGCCTTCTCTAGACCTTGGGTGGATTCATTTCGACTTTTTGTATTCACACTTTGGCCGAGATGATAGTTATTACTCTTTTATTGATGAGTTTGAATGCTCCATCGAGGAATGGGAAACATATCGCCTAAATGCCTTTGCCATTGCCCTATTAAGATCCCTGGTTTTTCCTAAGATAAGGGGAAGGATTGACACACACTTGGGTTATGTGGTTCGAGATTTAGCCCAAAGAGAAGGCGAACCTAGGAAAACCCTAGTACCTATGATCTTGGCGGAAATAATGAGGAGTCTGTCAGCATGCGTCAATGGTCGAATGTTTTTCGAGGGATGTAACATTTTGCTGCAATTATGGTCTATTGAACACTTCTACCTACGGTCTGACGCGGTAGGCATCTTTCTGGGTTATGGCAACAAGATTGATAATCATCCAAGAAGAATGGTAGCTTTCACCACCCCTATAGGATTCGTAGATTGGCAGATATTCTTGACAGAGCTCGAGAGCTACCGCATCCAATGGAAGCTCCATTGGTTTTCCACCCCTCATGCAATAGTAAAAGGCGATGACCGATACTTCATTGATCTCATTGGCTTAAAAGGCGTTCAACCATACACTCCTCTTCGAGTACTCCGCCAATTTGGGCGAACTCAGGTAATACCACTCCGATCTGACATGGAGCAGTTTAAGTATGAATTTGGATTAAATAAACCACAAGTCCACATCATACTTCGAAGATGGGAGCGAGTGTTAACCATTCCTATGGGTGCACGACAGACCTTATGCACACGTGAGTATTATATATGGACCCTAAAGGAGGTCAAAGACAGAGAATAGAGTGGGGAAGGATACTACGGGCTCTGATGAAAGGGAAAACATATGGGCACGCAACGTGTTGAAGATCAAGAATGAAGTCACTCCCTATACAAGAAGTCAATTGGCACCAAGCTCTTGGAACCAATATCTTTAAGATTTTCAGAATTTAGGATGACTTTCCCATTGTTACCCCCTTTTCCCTTAGTTTATTTCAGTTTTTGTTTTTTATGATTTATTGTTCGAATTTTATAATAAATAAAGATCGCTTTTATTTTTTCTAACTCTATACTCCAATTGGCAAATAAGGCTTGAATTAATTATTGTGCATTACTTATATGTCGTCTTAGGCCTACCTTTGGCTCAACGAGGTTCCTTGCATTTAGGGCGTTTATCTTAAAGCAGTGTGCTTTCTATCTCAAATAATGCAACACTCTAACTTGGATTTTCTTTTGTTTTTACTTTTTTTTTACCCTTCCCCAACGGTTGATCTGTATACCATGGTTTACCATACGCGATCAAAGGAAGTTCTTCCTTCTCTTCCAAATGAGAACCACAAAGGGAAAAGGAAAGCGACTAATGAGAACGTTATGCGTAAGACTATTGAAAAGAAGCATCCTTCAGACGAGTTGGTCTTAAGCCTGAAAAAGAAAATAAAGGAATTAGAAGAAGAAGTGTCTGATATGCGCGGGGTTACTCTCTGTCGATCCCACTCTGGAGACAAACATAGATAAACCACATGTCACAAGTCAAGCCACTCTCCAAGATAATCCTCCACCCACTCACCCTACTCCGCAAAATCAACCAAGCTCTATTCAAATGCCTCCAAAGAACACCCACTTTCCAAATTACCCATATCCTTCCCAACATCATGCTTATGCATCCAGACCTCTATATCTCACTTCGCGTCTGCCGAGTCCTACCTTACAAGCTCCTCAATATCAAATACCTCTACACCAAGTCCCTTGGTATTGTCCGCCGCTCATACCATATCAAAACCCTTCATATCAAATGCCTTCATATCAAAAGCCTACTTATCCTGTTCACAATGTCAAAACCCTCACTCAAAAACATATTCGCAAAAATCTATTCAATGTTGAGAAAAGGCCCATCAAAATTTACACTCCTTTGACTGAGCCTATATAGATCAATTCTACGAAAAGTTGAGACTTGCTGGTCACATCGCTACTATAAGTGAAATAAGAATGAATATACGTGCAAGGTGGATTGAACCCTCTAATGTTTGCGCTTATCACTCATGGATGAAAGCACATACAATAGAAGAATGTCGTGATATGAAAGACAAGATTCAACAATTGATCGATACCAAGATCATATGCTTGGAGGACTTTGCACCAAGGAAATCCCAACAGAAAACATGTTGAAGGTCATTTGAAGCACTTTCCAATAAAGGCTTATGCCATTTAAGCTTAAGTTCTCTACATTCATGTTCCATCGAGTTCTAACAAGGAAGGTACCCATGTTAGCATATGGGCAATAAGGTTTGGTCAGAATCTATCTTTTGGTTGTTGCTATATGCTCTGTTTAATGTCTTGAACTATGCTCTTTGTATTTGGAACTACGTCAGACCTGATTTCCGTTTAAGAGGGGATACGTAGGCGCTCCTATGGAGTTCGATCTTATCATAATAAAATATTCATTTTCCCCTTTGACTGTTAACTGGGGCAGAATTTTTGAGAGGGTTTCAAAAATTCCATCAAAAGGACATTTTCTTGCAAATCACGATACTGGGGCAAATTTTTTTAGAGGAACTCAAAAATTCCATCAAAAGCATTTCTTCTCACAAATCAGGAACTAGGGCAGAATGTTTGAGAAGGTCTCAAAAATTCCTTCAAACGAGCATTTTTCTGTACACATCAAGACTGTGGCCAAAATTTTGAGAGGGTCTCAAAAAATTCACAGCAATTAAGCTATAATCTTCAACAAAGATCAGATAACAGATTTGATACTTAGTCAGATGTTGTAAAGACTCAAACTGTGCCATGGTCAAAGATTCAACATTACTTTTTACAATTTAATATTTTCAAAAGCTTTTCAAAAAACTCTCCTTCTATTTTACATTTCTCTTCAAGGCGAATGCCCGAAAAGGTCTGGATGGCAAGCTAAAGGGAGCACACCGGTCGGAGCAGATCAACCTCCCCCATTTTTAAACTCACAATCTTTCTTTGAACACAGGAAAAACAGGTACAGATGCAAAAGACAACTTCAACATCACCTGACCGCTATTAAGCTCGACAAATCGCCAATAAACGGTGCCCTATCCTTCTGACATGAATGAAGGACCAAGTTATTTTGAGCCTGACAGATCGCTAAGTATTGGTACATCTTTCCAATCAGACGAAAGAATCAAGATACTTTATATCAAGCCCGACAAATCAACATTCAACTGCACTCACTCCTTACAATAGGACGAAGGGTCAAAGCTACAATATTTCGAATTCGTCAACAAATGACACTCAATCCTTTCAATAAGACGAAGGTCTATGCCTCCATGTGCCCTATATTGCATTGTGCCTGATGTTGCATATGCCCGAGATAGCATTGAGCCCGAATCGCATGTGCCCGATATTGCATTGTGCCTGAGATTGCATTGAGCTCGAGGTTGCATTGTGCCCGATATTGCATGTACCCAAGATTACATTGTGCTCGAGAATTGCATATGTCCGAATAAACTCCAAACAAGCTACAAGTATCAACAAATGCCCGATTTAAAGATACGCTTTCTTTACTCATTGCTCATATTCCTAAGGAGTCATGGTCTAAAGGTATCATTTTTCATGGCCTGCGGACATCATATCATGGCCTAAGGATTTACTTTCTGCTTATCATGATCCAAAGGTGTTATAGTTTAAAGGCATCATTTTCATGGCCCGCAGACAACATTTTCATGATATGAGGATATAATTTTTGCGTATCATGGCCCTAGACATCATAGCCTAAGACATTATTTTCATAGTCTTATGGAAAACATCATTGTCAATATTGGAAATTGCATCATGTTTACCTTTATCGTTTGTTTGATATATTTGCTCTAACAATATTACAAGCTACAGATTTGCAAGAGACTAACATTTTGCAGGTGAGATCAATCTCCCTCTCGGCTACAATTATCGTGCTTACATCTATCGCAACAAAGAACCTATCAAGTTATTTGCTACTTATATTACCGTTTTTCATTTAATCCTTGGCTGCTCATATTACCTCCTCTCATCGAATCCTTTGCCCTTAAATCGGAAATCTATTTGTCATGCATGTCTCGCTACTCTAATCCTATCCATTCAAGCCAATATCATTCTCGTGCGAATATCATATCGCTCTTTCAATTTTTAAGAGTTTCGTTTGCTCCTAAATGTAGAACTACACACGACCTGATTCTCGTATAACCAGAGATATGTAGGCGGCTTAATACCAAAGTCTCGATCGTACCCTTTTTCAACTCTACGTCATTTCAATTGATCCCACTGACATCTCTCGTCGATCAGACAAAATCGGCTACTAAGTCAATGTTGGTTGCCCAACAATTCATCCTTCATTCCCAAACAACCAAGGGGCAGCTGTTGACACCCAATTTTGACCGACCTTTAACCCTTTTTGGGAAATGCTATTCGATTAAATACGTAATTTTAAAACATATTTCGAGTTTAAAATTTTAATCGATTTTGTCTAAAAAATTATATATTTTGGTATGCATGCTTTATAAAAATTATTGTAAATACTATTAAAATATTTTTTTAAAAAAAATTATTAGTAAAACTCAAAGTAATTATTTTATTCAAGTTTTAAAATTTAAGTGATTTTAATTATATAAAATATTATAATATTTGTAGTATTTAAATTGAATAACATTTCTTTTAAGTTTCCTCAAAATCGTTTAAATGTTAGCCTATTTTATTCTAATTCCTTTCAATTCTAGCCTAATCATTTTCAATTTTATTTCAATAATAACCACCTTTTCATTTCAATTCTAGCCAATGTTATTGCAATTTTGGCCATTCAAATTGAATTTTAAAACTTTCATCTTTTAATCTCAACCGTCTATCCTTTAGTTAAAACCTAAGATCAAATCCTAGCCCCTCATCTCTTATTAAATCAATGGATGAGATCAAGTTTCCATCTTTCCGATTTTAACACTAAAAGACTCCTAACCCTACCCCTTTTCCATCTTCTTCCTTCTCCCCTCTCTCCACCGCCGAAAGACCCTTTTGGGCCCTCGCTATTTGCTCCGGCGAGGGCAGCCGCCAGGCAGTCCGGTGACACCCTTTCCCTCATCTTTCTTCCCCAGTCTCCTTCTCCCCCCTACTCTCTTCTTTTCTCTTTTCCAGCAAACAACACCAGCATCGCCAACGAGAACAGCTCCGGCCAGCAACGATGCTGCTCCAAGCAGGGAGCACCGTCACCTCTCCTTCTCCCTCGCCTCGCAAACTCCAGCAGTTGCGACCAGCAGCGCCAGGCGAGATCGACTAAGCCAGCAGCTCTGGTGGATAGCAGCTCCAGCCGGCGAGTTTCAGAGAAGCAGCTCCGACAACCAGCAGCCCCGGTACCCGGCGAGCCTTTCCTCTTCTTTTCTTTTCTCCGAGCAACAGCAAACGGAGCAAGCTCCGACCAGAAATGAGAGGTAAAGCAACAGATAAGGCGGATCTTTTAGATCCGTCCCAAGTACATTTTTTCTATGAACTTTTATCACTTAAATATTGATGCATGTGGGCTACTGTTCTATGTTAATAGCAATATTTTCATTAGTATATTATGTTAGAACTCCATCTTGTGTATGTGTTTAAGTATAATTTTGCCACGGTTTAATATGGTTTTAATGTTCAAGCTATATGTGAGTGAGTTGGGAGTTGCTATTAATAATGGTATTGCAAGAAATTGCATAATGTTCCTCTTGCTTATTTTCCTCCATCTTGAATCTGATTTAGGCGGATTTGGATAGAGATTTTAATTAGCTTCAATAATGATCATTGTGATTATACCATTTTTTTGTTTATCAATATTGCTCTTGTGACAATAACTGTTGTTGTAAATTGTTTATAGGATATGATTTAACTTATTTACGCCCTCTTGATGTGACAAAATCTGTAAGCCTTCATTGTCCTTCCTTCTGCATAATATATATATCCTTGCTTGAATTTCTCCATAATTTTGATTTTAGTTGATATCTTTATTGGATTCTTTGTCTGGACTAATTCTTGCTGGTTTAACTTGTCACCTAATTGACAATTTGAAATTAATTCTTACCGTATGCCACTCTATTTTTACTTGCTCGGTTGGTAAAAATATATTGACGTATTTTGAGTTGTAATCATGCATTCCCTTTGAATCAATTATCACTTGTCTTACTTGATTTTACATATCATCTGTCAGTAAATTGATCATGTTACCTTATTTAAAACTGGTAGATTTCTTACTTGTTTATATTTGGTAAAAATAAATTAAAATAAATCTCATTTTTGGGCTCTTTTAAAATAAGGAAAACAATATTATATTGATCGCTAAAATAATTCTTTTCCTTTAATTTGGCACCTTTCATCTAGTTTATATGAAGGGGTTTCTTATTCACTCTGGGCTCTCACATTCGGACTTTGACGGAAAAACCTTACTCTTGAATACTTTAAAAATATTACTCTCTATTCTTAAAGAATTAAGATTCCGGTGAATATTCTAAGTGCTTTCTTACTCGGTTTTGCTGTGTTCGGGTCTAGTATCGAGTCAATTTGGGTCGTCATTGCTCATAAATAATTCTGCATAACTGGTTAGTTCCGTTCACTAGTTTAAATTTGCATTGTTCGTATTATGTGTTGTTTGAAAGAATAAAAGGAAGCCTCCGGATTATTTTTCGTTCTTCCCTCCCTCTATGTGTGATGATGTCTATGGTTATTATTTGTTTGTTTTGACTTTTTATGAGTGTTGCTTATACGCATGAAAGTAATTTGTTGCTATGAATATTTGATGTTACGATTATATCGCCATTATATATATGTGTTATATTATCCCTTCAAGCAGGTTTTGAACTTAGAGTTCCAGGTGTTGAAGAGTCTCTTAGAAGAAATTTCCGATTGGAGCTATTACTTATTTTAATGTTATATATTTTATTCACTTGTTCTTTAATTTGGCTTGTAATATTGTGTATAACTCTAACACTATCTCTATATATGATATATTTGGGGGATCATCTAAAGGGGAGGGAGATTACATGTTAATTGCTTTATTTTACTTACGTCACTATTTGTGGTTGCTAAGTTCATCTATGTTGCTTAAATCGCCGGAGGCGTACGTGCTTTTCCAGATATATATATATATATATATATCTGCATTTTCATAAATATTAAATAAATAAAAGAGCATGTTAATTAAATAACCTATCTTAAGTAGATTAATTAATTTCAGTATATTAATTATTTCAGCTAATCGGTTTTTACTTGTTAATCACTTAGATAGCATGTCTATAGGTTTCTAATAACTTTTAACATGTCCAAAATTTGAAATAAATTTGTTATAGATATTTGTTGCTCACTATTTGATAATTTCTACATCACGATTACTTGTTTGATGCCATTTAAGATAATTTAATTAACTACTTCGGCTTGATTATAACTAATTAAAATTAACCTACATAATCAGTTTCTGCAAAATGTTAATGATTAAATATTTTCTGTATGTTTAAGAGTTAAATCAGTTTGATAATAATTAATTAAAATCTGAATATATACTTAGTTCTTGAAAACCAGTCGACTAATTAACAGTGAGTCTCTATTCTCCTCTGCATATTAATAAATTAAACTCGTAAGGTCTTATCTACTTGCATGTTTAGAAGTTTAATTTGCAATTTTGTTAAAAAATAATTCTAATCTATTTTCAGCATGTAAAACAATCAATTCATTCAACTAATTTTTATAGTCGCCTCATGTGGATAAAGTCAAATCACCTAGAGCGCATGCTTATAGGTTTATGATTAAGTCCTAATATGTTTTGGGTTTAGAATTTATGTTTAGGACTAGATTTGTATCTTAGCATGTTAATTAATCACAGTTTATAATAGTAAATTATTGATAAATAAGATAGTAATAATTTTATATCCTTCACCTAGATACCCTGCCTATAAGATTTAAATAATCATTTAGAATCTATGCCTATAGGAGCCATATAATTTTCAATCTTTCAATCACTTAGAAATCATGTATATAGGTTCATAAATAAACTTTCAGCATATTCACACTTAGAAATCATGCCTATAGGTTTCTAAATATTATTGTATTTTTAAATAGAGAGTGTACTTTAGTTTTGATATTAATTTCAGCATGTTCACTTAGATGTCATGTATATAGGACTTAACTAATGACACCAATAAAACTTGCTAAAATCATATCTCAAGCATGTTCAATAATCAAAATAAATATGCCGCATATTCTTTTCCAAGTGTTAACTAATTTCTGCATTTCGTATATAGGTTTTGCCATTTTAAAATCAATTCATAAACTATTTCCAGCATTTTTTAAAACTAAAATTTGTTGTACATATTTGCTGCACGATTAAATCAGGCCCGAAATTAATTATCTTCTGCATTTTGAACTTGCCATCTTACATTAATTTCTGCACTAATAATATCATATGCTAGTGTGTCTAAAAAATAATAATATATTTTCTACATCTGCCACTTGCTGCCCCGATCAAATCTTACTTGGATTAATTAATTTTTGCACTGTCTTGCCATTTAAAATCAGCTACTAATTATTTTCTGCACCAAATAAATTGTTGCCCTTTAAATTTCAGCATTAACAATTTGCTTTTGCTTTTAAATATTTTTCCCATTTTGTATTATTATAAAGTGCCCTAGTTTAAATTAATTACTAATTAAGCCAGTCTAATACGCTTTTCCTGACTTGTAATATTTTGTCCATGTAAAATTAATCTATATGTGTTTGCCTGTCTATGCACACACCTAACATGCAACCTTTTCACCCTATCTGTGTTTGCTAGCATGTTGATTAAAATCTAGAGGCCAATATGAGACCCTATGTGCTAAATTATCTTCCAAAGTGTTTGACTTGGTGTCTAGGCGGGCCTATTAGGAGTTTTCTTTTGTCTAAATCCATCATAATAGTAGGCCAATGCCTCTTGGACCTTAAGCGGGGACGCTAGGCACCTCTTAGAAACGAAAAGCATGTGGTGGTAGGGTAGGGGTAGTCTAGGCCCTGCGAAAATGATGACATTGACTCGGTTTTAATGACAAACCTTGTTTTTGTCTGTCCCTACGAGAAGCCGACCGAAATAAAGAAAGTCGAGTGCTGATCTGTAAAGTCCTTCAGAGTCTCCCTTTCCTTTTCTCCCTTCACTTGTTTCACAATTATAATTATCTGGGGTAGTTTAATAAAAATAAAAGTGTTTATTCTATCTAATTATGCAAATTTCTTTCCCCTCGATCATCTCTTTATTAATTGTGTAATATTTTTTTGTTATTATATTATCACTTAGTCTTGCATGTTTAACTAATTAATTAAAATAACCAAAGTGTTCCTTGATTGTTTAATGTCATGTCATCACTTAGTTTTACATGTTTAATTAAATAATAAATAAATAAATTGATCTTAATTGTTTAATATTAGTTATCACTTAGCAATTATGTTTAATAAATAACCAATAAATGTAGTGACCTTAAATGCTACTTGTAACCCCCACATAAATTGCATGAGATACGGCCGGGACCCATATTTGTGGACCTCGAGTGATGCCTAATACCTTCCCCTTGAGGTAATTTGAACCCTTACCCTGATCTCTGGTTCGTTGACCTTAGTTAGACTTAGTTAGGTTAGATAGGTGCCCTAACGCTCCTTAATTCGTTAGGTGGTGACTCTTCAATCCACCCAAAGCCCAAAAGAGTTGTTAGGTCGTGCACCAAAACCCGTTTTGCAAAAAACGAGGCGCAACACATAAGCTTGAATTTGATAAAAAGGAAACATACTTACCTCTTCTCAACTCAATCAATTCAACTCAACTCAGAGAAAATAGGACTCAACTCAACAACAGGATATTCAACAACTCAGTGAAATGTAGTTCAACTCAACTCAAAGAAAGTAGAGCTCAACTCAATAACATGATATTGAACTCAGTGAAACGTAGTTCAACTCAGTTAAGAGAAAATAGGGCTCAACTCAACAATAAGGTACTCAATTCTGACTCAAGCTACTCAACTCAAACTCAAGATACTCAGCAACAATAAAAGATGCAATATCGAAAAAGCTTTTAAAACAATAGGCAATAACTCAGTTGTATGCAAAAATACAATAATAGCTCAATTGTATGAAAATACAACAATAACTTTGTTTGTATATAAAAGTACAAAGTAACTTTGTGGGAGATTCTCTAACCGACAACCATCATTATGAGCTATGTGATGATACAACGTCTAGCTCACGCTGCCAGAATTGTCCTATACTTTGTCAGGGTATAAAACCTACTACTAAGTGGAACCACTAGTCTATGCTAAAAAGAAATAATGAATCATCTAAAAAGTATGACCCTTTCTACCCACATTGGCTTCATGGTTTATGGGGGTTGTGAGTTGTATGAACTCTTTCCCATATCGGTGCTCAATACTACTCCCAAAAATATACTAGCTCATATATTTTTAAGAAAACATAACTCTTTATGTAGTTTGAGATTATTACTCAAAAATCTTTCTCTTAAAAGAGATGGTACTCAAAACTGCTCATGAAAACTCTTTTGAAAATCGGTGTTTTGTCTGCTTAAATGTAAAAAACATTTACTCTTGGGAATACTTAGTTCCCATATATCATTTTAAAGAAAATGAACTCAGTTCTACTCTTCTTCAAACTCATATGCTCAAGTATTTAAAAAAAATTAAAAATGTTTGCAAAAGACTTCTCAAAATAGGGTTCATGCAAGATTATGGGCATGAACTACTCAACTCAAGGACTCAATGATATTTCTCATCTCAAGATTGCTCGACTCATAGGATTTATGTTGAATTATGGGCATGAACTACTCAACTCAAAGACCTTCATAGGTAACATGTAGCAGTCTCATGACTAGGAATATAATCTCAAAAGGATTAGGAACTCAATACTCAAGACTTAGAACTTGAAGATACTACTTCTCTCAAAGATACTCAAATTATGGAGTTCATGCGAAATTTATGGGCATGAACGACTCCACTCAAGGATCTCAATGATAATGTAGACTTATGGATACATTGTCCTCATTCTCATACTTACTTACTCGAGTCTTGAAACAAGTTATTAGAAATTGTAGAAAGCTTCTCAAAAAGACTCAAAGGGACTTTCTCAAAATGTTTGAAACAACTCTTAAGACTCAACTCTTAACTCTACCTTGAATTTGAATTTTGAATTCAAGGTTATGATTCATGTTATGAATGATTTCTAGGTGTTTCGAAGTAATTTAGAGTGTTTAGAATCAATAGGGATTGAAGGAATCCTTTTATAGAACTCAAATTGATAGTTGATCTCGAAGGATTCACAATTTAACTTAAAGACTTTCTTGAACTCTACTCTTGAATCTTCCTTGAATTTGAATTATGAATTCAAGGATCGTGACTTGATATATAGAATTTCTTGATGATTGGATGTAGGTTGGAGAGTAAAAATCACTAAGAGAGCGAATACATGTTTTGAAAAGATCGAATACGAAATGAAGAACGGAAGCGGAAATGACCTGACATCCCTCGCGCGCAGTGGCGCACCGCTCCAGCCCTCAATTGGCTGAGGCTTGTCTGGGGTGCACTACAGGCGCAGGGCGCCAGCCCCTCAAGCGCAACAGGGGCACGCCGCCCCAGCCACATTCCAAACGAATCTGACGAACTTTTCCTCAATTATTCCATCCCTACCTCGTCTAAACTCGAATGATTTTCTCCAAACTCTTTTGAATCCTTAAACCCAACCTAATTACAGTAAATTCTACACCAAAAACCCACCAAGAACAACACTCATTCGTAACACTCACCTCAAGAACTTTATTATCAAAAATGAAGCACAAATCTTCAAGAACTCAACAAGATTATCAATACACTCAATCTCATGGATGAAATTCATAAAAGAAACTCATGATTGGTGTGTGGACAAACAAACACAACACCATGGAAACTTACATACCTCTTAGAATAAAATTCTTGGCGAAATCCCTCAAAGAATCACAAGAATCTTGACGAACGCCTTGAACCTTCCCTCTTTTCTCCTCTTTTCTCTTCTTGAACTCCTCTAAAAACCCTAAGAGTATTTTAGGAATAACTAAAACTGATTCCAATCAGTTTAGACTCCTAAAACCTTACCAAAAACGTTTAAATCTGATTGGGTAAGGAAAAGATCAAAATACCCCTTATATTTTCGGGTAAGTTTTCTTAATTGAACAACCCAAGTTCAAACAGACATATCTCCCTCATACGAGCTCAAAAATTAGCAAACTCAGTGGCATTGGAAAGAGGATTCCAAGACCTTTCATTTGATATCCTATGGGTCTCCTAACTCATACTGTGTTGAAAGTTATGGTCGTTTGAAGTTGACCCAAAAATTAAAAGAACTTAGGAATGACTTGAATGAACTCTCTTCTAAAACCCTAAGCGTATTTGGATTTATGAAAATTGACCCAAATCAAATTTGTCACCAAAATATTACTAAAGTTTGTTTTAAGCTGATTGGGTAAGGAAAAGATCAAAATACCCCTCATATTTTCGGGTAACTTTCCTTAGTTGGACAACCCGACTTCAAACGGGCATATCTCCCTCATACGAGCTCAAAAATTAGCAAACTTGGTGGTGTTGGAAAGAGGACTATTTTCGGGTAACTTTCCTTAATTGGACAGCCCGACTTCAAACGTGCATATCTCTCTCATACGAGCTCAAAAATTAGCAAATTTGGTGGCTTTCGAAAGAGAACTCAAAGATCTTTCATTTGATATCTTATGGGCCACCTAACTCATCATGTACCGAAAGTTATGGTCATTTGAAGTTGACCCCAAACTTAGAAGAACTTAGGAATAACTTGAATGAACTTTATTCAATTCTTTTTGGAACTCAAGGTGCTACATCTAGTGACCTTAACACTTAAGAAAATTTTAAATTCCTCCGTAAAAGCTTACTCACCACGAATAATGGTTCGAGTCTTAGCTCAAAAAATTTTCGGAGCGTTACAAGATCATTTTTTTTAAAATAGAGGGAGTAATAGCATATTGTATTATGGAACAAACCGGTTTTATATCATTTTATTCTTTTCCTTTTCTTTTGGGGTCATTGCTCTAATTTTTGTGTTGAAGGTAATAAACTGACTCTAACATGGCGTTTGCCACAAATTTCTAAATATTTTTGGCAAGTCATTTTTGGATGATGTTTTAGGTGAAGTTTCATCATGCATTTGATTATAAATTTTGGAAGAAATATTTGACTTTCAAAAAAATTATAATGTCTACAAGCTAAGTTCTAAAAATTATTTAAAATATCCATAAGTTTGGAGCGTCTTTTTATAATGAAAATGTTTTGTGAAAAGTCATGACAACAGACATAGTTAATATAAATTTGAAAAACGAGGAAGAACACAAAAGGAAATATCATTGATGTGTATACGAAAAACGACTATTACTAGTTGTAATTGAGTGTGACTTTGGAGAACAAGTTCGAATAAAAATTATATAAAATATGTATATAACGGTAAAATCTTGTACAACAAACTAGAAATGAAACTTAGTTCAAAACTATAAATGATGGGTAGTATAAAATATAAAAGTTTGAGATAACTTTTAAATATTTTCAAATACTAGAATTTCGCCCAAATTCTAATTTTGTCTAGAACTTGGGATGTTTGCCAAGTAATGACAAATTACATGACCAAAAACTAGTTCACAATTTTTTTTCAAAGTATATTGGTGGTCAAACAGACCCTAAATGGTATAAGTCTCACTTGAAGTGTCTGAACAGGGCATAATACATAAATATGTCATTAAACTTTGCTTCAGCTGATATCTATGTTCTCTAATTTTGAGTGTGTAGAAATAAATACATAAATTTGTATAAAATTGAATAAGTAGACACACGCATCATATGTAACATAATACACATAGAGCATAAAATTGTCATGCATAATACTATTTAAGATCAACGTGTATATAATATTTTATACAAATTTAAGTATTTATTTATGGTGAAATTACAAAAGTATACTACTTGAGACTTTAATTAACAATATATGCACATATTTATATTTAACGGAAAAGAGGCAAAAATACCCTTGGACTATCCGAAAAGATTCAAATATACCATTCATCCACCTATTTGTCTAAAAATACCCCTCAATCCACCTTTTTGGTCCATCCTTACCCTTAAAACTAACATTTTTTTCTTAAATTATTATTATTATTATTTTTATTATGTGGCAGATTTCTATTTGTTAAACCCCACCTTCAGCCCTTTATTTAACCCACCCCATGACCCAATTACCCATCTAATTAAAACACCCGACCCTTTACTAATAACATTATTTTATATAACTGAATTAATAAATATTACAAAAGCTTATTTGTAGAATTTAACCTAATATTGTTTAATTTTAATTTTTGTATCTAGCCAAATACTGATATTAATGAAAATTTAATTTTTGCTTGAAATTTTTTTCGTACCTACACTTATTATAGAAACTTTCACTAAAATATAAATGAGAGTTAAAATTTTTCTTTATTATTTATGATAATTTAATATTGAAATTTTGTTCCCAACCCATAATTTTGGAGTAACAAATTTTTCTTTCTTTTTTTTTATATGTCATGTAATTTTTTCGAGAAAATTTTAGTGAACCACTTGCCACCGTCTCCCATGAAGAACTCTATGCGGCTCCAATATCATTCTGATTTACTCAATACAACAACAGTTCAAAATATGATGCAAGAGAGATTTGTTCTTCTCATACAGAAACAAAAAAATTTAGACATAAATGAATAGGGAAAATACATTCCGTATAACTTCACAACTCAAATCATACAATGCTCCTTTCGTGATGCATATAATGAAACATGCCCAATATTTTCCCCAGAAACCAGTCAATTCAAGAACCATTCACCATAAATGTTTCAAAATGAAAGAGACGGGTGTTTGAATTAAATGGGTAATTGGGTCATAGGGTGGGTTAAAACAAGGGGTGAAGGTGGGGTTTTAATTTCAGCAAATAGAAATCCACCATATAATAAATAGTAACAATAAAATTAATTTAATAAAAATCTGATAGTTTTAAGGGTAAGGGTAGACCAAAAAGGTAGAATGATGGGTATTTTTAGTCAAATAGGTGGATGAAGGGTATATTTGAACCTTTTCGGATAGTCCAAAAGTATTTTTGGCCCTTTTTCGTATATTTAATTATAAATGAAGTTTCTAAATTACAAACATAGCAGATTAAATTAATTTTTTATTTTAATTATTTATTTTTTATTTTGGTATCTCATTTTTTGGGATTCGGTGCCTCTTTTTGGGGAATGATAATCATGTATTAAATTTTCTTATATTATTTCATCAATTACCATTTTAATTGTGCTTTGCAAATATTTTTTACTTTGTCTCCCTTTTTTATTTAATCGATGTAAAAAGTAAAAGATTTTTTTTTTTATCTTTCGACCTCTTTAGTTTTCCAAGCAATTGTTATTTCCTACACACTTTTATTTTCTTGAATTTTTTAAAACTTCTCTCTTCCGTCCGGGTTCTTCTTCTCTCATCCGACTTCTTCTTCTCTCTCCGAGTTCTGTTCATCTGCATATTTCGTCATTGTTTTATTTCATAAGTCCATCACTTACAATAGGTTTGTTATCTTTTACCTTTAGTTCTTCCCTCAATACTATGGATAGGACGCTTCGGAAAAAGCCCTAGGCTTAATAAACCAATTGTAGTTGTTGATAATCCGCCAATAGTTGTTGATACTTAATCGTAGTTTCACTGTGGTGCCATTGGCTGATATTGTGGTGTCAAACTGACAAAGTTTTGGTATTTTCATTAGTTGTTTTACAGATTCGTTGTGTGAGTTTGGTATATAATATCAATAATTCAGATATTACATACCACCAATTACTATGAACATTGTGACTATTACACCAATATTATGAAAATATATCAGCATTGGTTCTTGTACTATTGTCAAGTAACTGAAATTATACATTTAATCCTTTGTGTATATATTCGTCAAAATGTTGTGTTCCATTGTAGTGTCAAACTACCTTTTTAAATTTAAGTAGTGGTTTCATAGATTCAATGTTTGAGGTTAGTATATTAACAAGGTCGTCTTAATCCCTAGGCCACTAAAGTCATCGCTTGGCGCCCCATATATTTTGGACTTCCATTTAAAAAAAACAATTACTTATCTATGTTATTTAAAAAAAATAAAAAATTATATGTATTATGAGAGTTATGATTTATACTAATGAAATTGCATATGAGATGAGAATAAATCTGAATTTCGTAAGAAACAATTTAATGAAAATATAATTAGCGAAATCACAAAGTCCCTTGAAGAATCTTTTAGAGTTTTTTGTTTTATATATGTAGAGTAGATCAAACTATTTTTTCGCTTCAAAATAGATTTGAACCAATTGAAGCATATGAAAATATTTTTGATTTCTTATCTGAGATCACTAGATGATGAGAATTTTAAAAAATATTGCCTTAACCTTGAACTTTGTTTAACATGTAATAGTTATTCTGATATTGATGGTTTAGATTTATTTTTTGAATTATATGTGTTAAGGGAATTATGCAAGTAGAAGATAATGATCTAATGAAAATACTCAATCAAATAAAAAGACTTGATTCTTTTTCAAATACACATATTGCTTATAGAATAATATTAACAGTTCTTGTAACCGTTGTCTCAGCCGAAAGAAGTTTTTTCGAAATTAAAATTGATTAAATCTTCTTTAAGATCAACAATGTCTCAAGAGAGAATGAATGAATTAGCTATATTACCATTTAAAAAGGAATTATTAAAACAAATTGATTATAAAATAGTACGTAATGACTTAGCATCTAAAATAGTTAGAGAGTAGATTTTAAATAAAAGTATATATGATGGAAAAAAAAATATTAGGGCCCCTCTCTTAAGTTTCGTTTTAGGCCCCAATGTTGTTGAGTCGGCCCTCAGTATATAATACCAATAATTCAGATTATCTACCAACAATTATTATGAACATTGTGAATATTGCAGAAATATATCAATATCGGTGCTTATATTGTTGTCAAGTAACTGACATATACATTTAATTATTTGTGTATATTATTGTCAAAATGTTGTGTCTCATTATGGTGTCAAATTAACTTTCTTGAGTTAAATAGTTGTTTACAAATTCATTGTGAGAGGTTGGTATACAATGCCTTCAATTCGGCCGGTATATACCACCAATTATCAGGAACATTTGTATTGTATTTTCACCAAGAAAACAACGACGTATTAAACTAATATGCAATAACCAGCGTTGCAACGAGAATAACACCCATAAATTAGCCATTTACTTTTAAATATTACACCAATGTTACGAAAATCTAACTTTCAATTGCCTAAAATTTAACTTTGTTACATAACCATATATATCAGTCTTTACATTACCAATTAATTATACAAATTTGTGTATAACAAGGTAAGTTTATATAACAAGCTTTCAAACACCAACCCTATAACAATTAATTCACCAACAATTCTAAACAGTCAATCAAACATCAATGTAACAAACTCAATAACAAGACCACTCAATTCAAAGTCAAACAACCAACAAGTCTATTTCATTAAATCGTAATTGAAATTACAAAGGAATTTAAGAACTAACTAGAAATGGAAGAACACAAGTCCAAGAAAGGGATGAGAAGAAGAACCCATAGAAAGGGGATGAGAGGACTTAGATATTTTCTCAACAATTTTGCCCTCCCCTTCTTCTGGTCCTTTTTAACAAAGTGTAAATGGGCCTGGATCCCAAATAATCCTTTGTGAAAGCCTGGCCCAATTGCTTTTACTCGGCCCAATATCTATTTGTGTGATATCCTTGTTGATATCCCTATTGGGCTGGGGCTGATTCATAACAATACTCCCGTCCTCAATAAGAACCTTGTCCTCAAGATTCAAGTCAAGAAATCGTACCAACAAAAGCATTGGTAATCGAGGTGTAGTGACAGTGACTTCAAGATGTATGAAGTGCATTTGATGACAAGCACCAGCAAGTTTCTTGTGAGCAAAATCATCAGCAAGTTCCTTGTGAAAAAAAAATTCAAGAGCTTCATACCAATTTTTTGTTTATTGTGGCAGCATAGTTCACTTCCAGAGCAAAATCCAGAGCTTCACACCAAGTTTTGTTTGTTGTGGCAGCATAGTTCACTTCCAGTTGGTCATGGCATGTTTGTCCGGGATCCCACACTCTACTTATAGAGTTTGAATCTGCATTAAAGAAAAACTTGCCAGTACAGCCCAACAATAATAATTCCTCTATGTTCTCTGTAAAATATGTTAGAGCCAAGAACTCTAAACATATTCCGGGATCCCATACACAAATATCTATTGCAATTACCGGAACGGTTATAAGAAAGATATCAGCATCAGGAACCAATGTATATTGACTCAAAATATTGTGAGTACTAAATTCACAAGTAAATTTTCCATGTTCCACAACAAGCATCAATTCATCCAAAGGCCTGTTACTTTGTGCAATGCTATTCTCCAACTCAGCAAGATATATGTTGTCAAAGGTCTCAAATTCAATTTTTGATTTTTTTGAGCCACGATCCAGAAAAGTAGTAGTGACATACCTCTTTGACATATCTTTTGGAGAACAATCATCGAATAGTTGTGCTTCATTGTGTTTAGGGCCTGGTGATTCTTCATCAAGCATATCGTTTGGAGTATCAGGTTGCACCTCTGCAACTATCATGGGACAGCAACTAGGAAAACATTCGTCGAACACCCTAGGTGACTGAATATCGTCCAAATCAGCTACGAAAGTAGAGGCGGAAGAAGTTTCCTGTATTTCTTTGGTGAAAACTCCGATAGACATTTCGTCGAACATATTGTCCACATGACTTGAATGTTCAATGATAGAAGTGCCAAATAACTCTAGATGACTTTCAACATTATCAACACAACTTGAGTTTTCTTCGGCCAAAGAAATCTCTCTGCTAAGGACTGTAGCAGCACTAATCCCGGCATCTTCTACTAGAACCTGCTTAGACGTAACTGAATATCTGTTCTCGATCTTCTGAAGCAAAGCTAGAATATTGGAAATTTGAGCATCCACCACAGGAGACTTTGCATATGTTCGTTTCGGAAGACGCAGGGCTAACTTCTCCTTGAAATGGGTCCAATCAAAAAATTGTTTGTTGCAAAACATCCAACGGAACCACTCGAGGGCCTCACCATCAAGATATAATGAAGGAAGAGGCAGCCAGTGTTCTTCGGAGAAGCCCAAAAAATTGAAGTATCGTTCTGCCCTAGAAATTCAGTCCTCTGGATCAGTGTTGCCATTAAATCGATCTAAAATGACAACTTCCATTAGAGTACGTCGATGAAAGCACCAATGTAACAAACTCAATAACAAGACCACTCAATTCAAATTCAAACAACCAACAAGTCTATTTCATTAAATCGTAATTGAAATTACAAAGGAATTTAAGAACTAACTAGAAATGGAAGAACACAAGTCCAAGAAAGGGATGAGAAGAAGAACCCATAGAAAGGGGATGAGAGGACTTAGATATTTTCTCAACAATTTGCCCTCCCCTTCTTCTAACTTCTGGTCCTTTTTAACAAAGTGTAAATGGGCCTGGATCCCAAATAATCCTTTGTGAAAGCCTGGCCCAATTGCTTTTACTCGGCCCAATATCTATTTGTGTGATATCCTTGTTGATATCCCTATTGGGCTGGGGCTGATTCATAACAATCAATCTATGTTGGATTAAAGTGTAATTAACATTCACCAAAGACATTCGAATTTCAACAAAAATCTTCAAAATTCGACTGCATAATTTTTTAATTATACCCAAAAATAATAATAATAATAACACACCAATGCTAATTCTGATTCGCAAATTTGGGGCAAGTCTTCTTGTTATGCCCGGATGTACCACATTTACTACGAGTGACTTTACTCCTCTTGTATTTTTCTTCGTTGAATCCCTTCTTACAGTCGTTATGTGGTGGCCTACCTAGTTGTTTTCTTGCAATTGGTGGTAACATTATCAGAATTGCATTTTTTTTATCTAAATAAACTTGGACACCCATATCGTTATGAATCTTCATTGGTGGAGATGGGCCACTCACAACATATTTGAGTTCTAAATGAAAAATGGTCATGTCCACACCCAATTGAAAAGCAATACTAGTAATTAAGCCTTTGTATTTGGTGTTCGCATCATATATCACTCCTTCAATATTATAATCCACGTACTTACCTGTGTAGATTACATCTCGTTGTTAACCAAACTCAAAAATAATTAGTGAAATTATTAAATAAGTATTACATATATAATATATGACAATTTAAAATATACAAAAAAAATTAATCAATACATATATAAATAGAATGGTTTTTTTGCTGTAACCAAATTACACAAATTGTTATGCAGAATGGCGTTTCTAGATTCGTTTTTGTTTTTTGCTTATGAAATATACCAACAGAATGGTTTTTTTTGCTTATGAAATATACCAACACAAAAATAAGTAGTATAACCAATTAAAATTTCTTCGACCAAAAGTCATACACCTTAATCACATACACAAAAGACTACAAAGTGTTTAACAACAAATTCATATACCCCAATTACGATTTTTGCAAAAGACCTAAAATCTATCAATTACTCCAATAGATGTACCTTAAAAATATCACTACTTTTGGTGTTTATAAAGTTGGAAAACTATATGCACATCATAACTATATCAGGATCAAACTGCTTACATGAATAATAGTTAATCAATACCGTTTATGCTAGAACACATAAACTTGCTGAAATTTAATTCGATAAATACCTCTTGAAGCATGATCAGATACCTTCAAGTAAATCCCCAAATTAGATTGATTGTCAAACGAATCCATAAGATAGACAGCAGCTATGATCTTCTACAGTGATCCCAAGTTCACATCCAAACTCTCTCAATACTTGAGTGGGCAAGTATCAAAAATAGAAAACTAATCATCTTTCTCTAGGTTAGGGGAATCTCTTTTTATAGAAATTTCTTCCCCAATCCAAAAAGGAGAAGAAAACCCAGTTTTCTTGAAAAACAAGAAAAACACACGCCTACTCCTTTTTCCCTTAAGAAATAAGATTATGAGTTCTAGTTAAATATGGGCACTGGAGGGACCACATAATTAATTACTGAGGCTTCCTATTATAGAAATAATTCCAAATAATTAATTTGAATTATTCTTACCAAAATAAATTACAAATCATTTCACTAGAAATTCGTAATTGCACTCCTCTATTTATATTTTGTAATTCCCCATTAAACACTTATGTAATTCCCCATGTTAAGATTTCATATACTAATCAATAAATTAAATTACTGACGAATTTATCTTAATGATTAGTTTCCTTTAGAGCACCACTTAACTTATTTCATGTGTCGGATTCATAAATCCACTTGCAAGGTTTGGCACGATGAAAACTTATAAGTTTCTCAAAAAGACATATCAATCAATCTCTATAACGAGGGATTCCATCAACTAACTTATTATTTCACCAATCTATATTATTATCATCCAACTTACTAGGCATATTGACTCATCTCAGAATCTCACCTTTTAATAAATCAAAATGATAATTAATATATACAGATCATATAACTGGATTAAGAATATAAGTACATTTAATAGTTTAGAGAATATGTTTTGTCAGTCAGTCTAAAACAACTATCTCTACTCGGTCTCGTTCAATACATACAAAATGCACTAGCACAAGAAGTTGGAACTATACCGTTTCCATAATCAAGATAAATTACATATAATCTTGTGCTACAATCGTACCGATGGCATGTCCAATTTCCATCCTAGATTGTGAACAAAAAACTTTATACTTATAAGAACCGATAATTTAATCCTCTGTGTATAAACTAAAACTATGCACACTAAATCATCTACTATATAAGTAAACATACACCATAAACGAATATATGATCTATTAGAATTGAGCAAATATTTGTTCTATAATAAATATTATTTCTTAACACATGGTTAATAGTATATATCCCAACACTCTCCCACTTAGACTTTTAACCATCATAATTGTTATAATGTACTATATCTAAATGCATGGTTAATAGTATATACCCTAACAATCTCCGACTTAGATATTTAATCTTGAAAATTGTTAGAATACTATGTCTAAACACACGATTAATAGTATATACCCTAACAATCTCCCACTTAGACTCTTAACTATGCATTTACAACTTTCACAAGCATTCCTTTATTTCTATTTTCCCATGCAATTTTGTCTAGTAGTGCTTCGTTGTAACAAATCGATTTTGTACTAGATCTTGAGAGAGCTTCGCATGAAACCTTCCAAGAGTGTACTTCTTTTCAGATCATAAAAGTTCTCTCAATCATACAAAACAAATCAATCTTCACTATGATTCTCCCACTACGACTAAGCACTACATAATCACACTTTCATGATCTTGAGTCTTAATATTTTCTTCAAAATCTTTCGATATTGAAATATTAACAACTTTTCATGTAGTGTTCTTCAATTTGCTCAACATCACTTCCACTACTTTAGGTAGTAGTTTTCTTATGTCTAGCAATGTTTCTCCCACTACTTAAATTCAATGGAACGTCATTTTTGACATAGCGATTAGATATTTTTGAGCGTCTGAATTTATAATTGACTTATTTGTTATTTCTTTGTTCAATTCTTGTAAAACTAGTTTACTTTTAGGAACATGGTTTACTAAATGATCCTTTTCTAGAAATCAGACAGTTGTGTTAACAATTGTCTTATTTTCTTTAGGACACTATAATAAACCTTCTTTCATTCTTTAGGATATCTAATTAAAACACACATTTCGTTCTTAATTCTAATTTTCTTATTCTCCCACTCAGCACATGTGCTGAACAATCCTATATCTGAACATGTCACATATTAGACTTACGTCAAATCCAACTAGTTCTATAGTTGTTCAAGGTACTGATTTGAAAGAAATTGAATTCAGAATGTGATATGTAGTTATTAGAACCTATCCCAAAAGAAACAAAATAACTAATAATAAGTCAATAATTAGTCTTATCATCTTCATAAGAGTCTACTTCTTTTCTCTTCTACACCAATCTATTATAGTGTCTAGTGTAGACAGTTGAAATGCAATTATTCTATAAGATAAATGACTTATGAGCTCTGCAGAGAGGTTTACGTCACTACAATCAGATTGCAGTGACTTTATATATTTTTCATGATGTTATTTTCATGTGTCTTAAATATTTTGATCAATTTATCTAGACATTCAGACTAACAAAACATCAAAATATATATATTCATATTATGAGTAACTGTTTGTGGAAATCTCAGAATACTCAAATTCACCTCTTGCTTGAATGTTCATTTACCTCACAAATCAAAATAGAATAATTCTAACTTATCACTACCTCTTTTTCCTTTTTAAGAGGAAAGGTCTCTTAGTTATTTTTTCTTCTGAACAGAACTAACATGTTGGTAGTGACTTCACTTTCAATGAACCGTTATGTCCATCCATTAACCAACTTCGAAGTTCTATTCAAAATAAATAACTTAGACGCTAATGTACAATAAGTTTCATTCAAACTAAAAGATACTTTCTCTTATGAGATAGATTAATAAAATCCAGTTTATGCGAGATAATATTAATAAAAAAAATCACTCATCAATATACCACAAGAAATGAAATATTCATCAAACTCAATGATATGAGAGTTACAAATAAATATATCAAATATTCATCTCTTATCTAGTTAGAAACTTAAAATAATTCCTTCTAACATAAGGTATATGTACAATGCATTCTTTGAAGTAATATCTTATCTCTACCAAAAGAAAAGCTTAAGTAGTACCAAGTGGGTGCGTAAAGTCTATTGAGAATATGAGATATAATACATTAAATAGATCATAATATTTTGAATAATCCCAAATAACAAAATTCAGGGCTCATTTATACATATATATATCCATGCATCTTGAATAGACAATCGATGGGATTAGAGAACTACTCATGCAATACACATATACAATGACCGATTATTCACTCCATAAAATTATACAGACCTAACTCAGATGGAGAGTCTACTGTTAGTTTAAGTCAAGTGAAAATCCTCTAGTTACATTGATCCAATCTTATATTACTCAGTTTAGGAGAGTTAATATAGATTATCAAAACTAGACGATTAAATACATGGTGACTTTATCAATTTCATCCGACAAGGAGGAAGGTCTAAGCCAGCACATAAAACTAATACTTCACTACTATTTAATCAAATATGACCAAAAAAACTCATATAACGATCCGAAATTTTTTTAAATTTCTTACTAGGTCGTTCTTATGAATCTACCAAATTTCAGATCAATCAGAGTTCTTTTTTTTTCGAATTTCAAAACTATGATCAATTTGGTTAAAAACTTTATTTGGCCAAAATAGAATTTAAGATTTTCCCGCTCAATAATTCTTATCATATATCATTATTTTGTGAAATAGATACACAAATTAAGAATAAAGAACGAAATTCTAAAATTTCAAAAGAAAAGCATGTTTATGTATACATTGAATATTAAAATTCAAAACACACCTCATAGATATCAATGCATCTTGAACAATAAATTTTGATGAAAAAATGACTACTCATACAACATACATATGTGGTGTCAGATATTCACTTCGACAAATATAGAACAAAAGCTAACTCAGATGGAGAGTATATGTTAATTTAGGTCAAATGAATATCATTATCCCTAGATCCATTGATTCAATCAAATATTACTCAGATAGGGGAGTCAATACAGCTAATCAAAATAAGAGATTAAATTGTAATGACTTGTATTAATTTCATCCAATAGGGAGGAAGGTCTAACCCAACACATGAACTTAATACTTCACTAAAATTTAGTCATGAAGACCACATAGAGAATAATGTCTATCACCACTATATCTTAGTAGAGTAATTTTTCGATAAAATTAATTTTTCAAGGTACAAAAATTATCTAAAAACATCATCTGAACGACCTCAAATTACCAAACTATATAACAATGAGTGTTTTAAATTTGATAATTTCTGATGAACCTACCGAATTTCAGATCAATCAGAGTTCAAAATTAATATTTATCTCCAAAGTTATGATCAAATTCAGATTCAAAAGATTTGAGGAAAAATGAACAGATCTACATCCTTATCATATATCAATTTATGTTAACTCATCACGTGTAATTATGTACCACATATAACATAAATAAAACCAATATAAAGGATGTCATTCATACTAAATCACATTTTTGATTCCAAAGAACAACTTTAAAATCATTTTAACGACCTCAAAAAAAATATAACCACATAGCAATGAGTACTTCTTACTAGGCCGTTATCAATGAACTTACCAAATTTCAGGTCAATTGGAGTCTATAAAGAATCTTTATTTCCAAAGCTATGACCAAATTCAAATTCGGGTGATTTAAGCATTTTTAGGAATTAAAACAATATGACCTACATTCTTATCACATATCAATTCATATTAAATCATCACGTGTAATCATGTTTTAGATTTTACATGAACATAACTGACATTAAGAATGATTTTATCATATTCAAATCATATTCAAATCAAATTTTAATCCGACAAACTATTTAAAACCATCTAAACGATTTTCTTTGGAACCATCAAATTTCAAGTCAATCAGATATCATAAAATTCATGACCACCTTAACTATGACCAAATTTGAAAAAATAATCGTTTCAAGCATAGTTAAGATTAAAATGACTTGATTCACATTTTTATTCTCTTTTTAATAATTATCTCATAAGCACAAAACATACTTGTGTCCTGTCTTTTGGCTAAGACACACAACTAAACTCCTTACAACAAATTGTTCTCTCAATTAAAACACTTGAGAATCTAAGATATTATGTTTTCTACTTTTCAGATCGGTAAAAACCTTTAATATCTTTTCTCATGAATTAATTAAGTGTTACTAGAATCTCAAGGTAAATCTCCATTCAAATAAATAAATATTCACCACTGGTATTCACTAAGGACAATTTATACATGATGTTAAGGATATTCTATATGACTCAAATAAATAGATTACTATGGTAAATCTTATTTATTAATCATAATTCTCAATTCATAAATTGTTATCTCAAATAATTAAATATTTAAAACTTATCATAATTCCAAATAAACAAACCACTTAATGGTAACCATTTATTAATTATAAAATTCTTAATATGTATACGTGTCAATATATTAACACGAGGAAGAGAAATTCTATGCCCATATAATTAAAATAAACTAATTCTCGGCAAATCATAAATTTTATCAATTATTCTTTTTTACATCTCAACACTTTTTTGTCACCTATAATTCATTCTCCCAAGATACTTCTAGAGTGAAGTAAAGCTTCTAGAATGAACATAAAAAATCTTTATTATGGCAAACAAATCATAATTATATTTTTGCCCTTGTACGATTGGTATGATATCTGTTTTGCCAGTGATCGTCCTCTCCATCACGTTTCTATATAATAGAAAAATTCTTAATATGTATACGTGTCAATATATTAACACGAGGAACAGAAATTCTATGCCCATATAATTAAAATAAACTAATTCTCGGCCAATCATAAATTTTATCAATTATTTGGCCAAGAATTAACTAAGCGCATAATCACAGTGAAAACAAAGATGCCCTATGTGTACAAGTGATGCCGCCGACACATGGAAAATAACTTCACAATTCACAAATTGCAAGTTTGCAACCATCAGTAAAACTTAACTAATCAATACAAGATTAATTACATTACTGTTGTCACACCCCTATTTTTCCCCAAACGAAATGTTTGAAAAATAGAGTTTCTCCAATTAAAGTGACGTTTCGAAAAGGGATTATTTTATTTCAGAGTCGCCACTTGGAATTGAGTTTTGGTGTTCCAAATCACCTAATTTTTACCCCTAATCAAAAAGAAGTTGACTCTAATTTTTAATGGTCTGCGAACTAGAAATCTGGATAAGAAATTCTATTGACCAAGGGGAAGGTATAAGGCACCCCTCGAGTCCCGTGGTTCTAACACGGTCTCTTCATTGACTTATATCCTGGTCTGACTTAGCTTTTGGATATAGTACTTATTAGCTATACATTTACCTATATCCCACCCTCTCTGATTTATCGTAACTGTCTTATTTAGATTTTTTAAAATTCGAGAAATTTTAATATTGTTGTTTTAGTGGGAGTAGATATTTGAATTATAATAGGAGGTAAACTTCTATGGGATTTAGGATTAATTTTAGAAAAAGAAAATGTTAAAGAGGTTAAGACCAATTTCTAGGAAATTTCTTTTATTTTTTATTCTATTTCTTGCTCGTTATTTTTTTGTAGTTTTTATTTTTATATTTTTTATTTTTTTTGACATTCTGTTTCGTCTTCTTCTTACCGTTATTTTTATTTTATTTTATTTGTTTTTGTCTAACAAAAGGTTTCTCTTCTTTTTTCATTTAAATAGTTTTTGGTTAAGTTTTGTTTTCCCCTTTTTTATTTTTACCTTTTTTTTTTTTATTATTACTTTTTATCACTATTCATCTTTTGTTTCTTCTGTTTTTGCGTTTTATAATATATGTTTATTTTTTTTATTCTTACTTTCTTATTAATGATCTATTCCTCTTCTTTTTTTTTTATTATCTTCATCTTTCTATTCTGCACTATTTTCTTTTATTATTATATTTTTCTCTGCTCATGTTTTCTTTTTAATTCTATATATTATTTTTTAATTAATTTTTCCTTTAAACTAATTGAGAGAAAAATAATATATACGTAGTGATATAATAATTTTTCTTCACCAAATGATGATAGTGTGAAATTACTAATAAAAGAACTATCTCACGTTGATGAATTAACGACTCACTCAAATGAACTAATGTTCATCTCCTCCATTTTTAATATTTCGGATACGATAAAAATTATTCTAATAATTAATTGTCTCCATAAGTATGACAATATTATTTATTTATTAAACTCCAGAAACTCTAAATGATAACTAATACAGAATCTCTAACCAATTTACATGTAATTAAATTAAAGTCATAAACAAAGTTGTCAATTTGTACCATCAAATAAATGTACATAAACATGTTGGAATAAAACTAGGAGTAAACAACAACCATCTTTGGATCAAATTAGTTGATTAAATTAACGTCAGGTGTAAAAATAATTCGATGAGCAAATTTAAACAGTAGTAATTCATGCAATCAACAATATGACATGCGTCATAAAATAGTGGCATATAACAATACATGTAATTTTAAGGACTTCATAACATCATAATCGAATTCAGAATAATTATTTCATTGAACTATATAAGGAATTAGAATTACCTTTTCGTAAAATTTAATTCCAACAAAAGAAACCGCTATAATCTACTGATTTCCAAAGTTAATTATAATTAACTTTAAGGAGCCACGAACTTGAACCACGAACAAAAATCTTTCTGACTTAAAGTGTATTGCTCTTTTTTTTTTGTGTGCACTCTTCTTCCGTATAACTGATGATGCTTTATGATGGTGATGTATTGTGATATATATAGGAGTCCTCCCCTCTTTTCAGATACGTGGGGGTGTGGGTCTCTTTTTGTTTTTTTTATTTAATTTTAGTTGTGTACGTATAGGGGTTTGTTAGTTGCTGATAGTTTTTGTGGGGATATAGTAGTATAGGGGTGAGTATATGGGGTTTGTGGGGGTATGGGAAGTGGGGCTGAATTTTCTTATTTTTATTTTTAGTTTTATTTTTACTTTTAAAAGAATAATAATTAACTATACATATAACTAATAAATCATAATAATATATCAACTAATTAAAGGAATATTAAAAATTATATTTTATTATTGGTACAAAATAATAATAAAACTAACAGCAAAAATAGCCCACAAAGGCACATAACTGAAATTTAAAACTCCATCACTTCACATAAATCTTAGGCACAAAAATAGAAACTAATTTTTTAATATATATATATATATATATATATCTATTTATTTTTTATTTTTTTTTCTAACAATCTTTGACTATTTCATGCATGATATTAAAGCAAATCAAAATCACACGCTACTTTGCTTTTTTAAAATTTTTTTTTATTAATAATGTAAAATATTTTTATTATTATTTTTTTTAAAAAAATAAAAATAAAAAAAAAAAATAATAAATAAATAAAATAAATAAAAAAAATTTATAATCAAAGAAAAATATATTTTTAAATGTCCAACGAGTTTCGTTTTTTTTTTTAAATGTCCAACAAGTTTAATACATTGAAAATATCTTTTTATTTTTTTATTTTTGTTTTTATTTTTTATTTTCAAATCTTTTAAAACAAACTTACTAAATAAGACAAAAATCAAAATATCTAACTTAACCTAAAAATAAATATTAAGGAATAAATAATTTTTTTTTAAAAAAACAAGTGTAAAGTCTTATGTTCGGTCAAAAATTACGTGTCTACAGTTTGCCCCTCTTTGACTGAAAACACGAAGAGTTTTCAGACAAAGAAGTAGACAACGTGACAAGTTTTGAACGGACTCTTATTCGAAAAGAAAAATATGCGACCGAGTCCTAGTTTTGGACATCCTACATATCCCGGGTTATAGGGGAATCAGGTCACGTGTAGTTCAAGGAGATGAAATGATGAGTTGGAAGTCAAGTGAGGTCCCCTTGAGGCTCCAGTTCGCGACTCCTATTGTTACATGAATATAAAAGACAAAAAATTTAAAGGAAATACAAGTACACGACCCTATCTATGTAGCTTCTCTTGAACCTTGACTTGAGTCTTCGCGCTTCTTGAGTTATGAGATATTGATTTTCATCTCAAATGAGTTCAAAGGTAAACGTCTTTCTCCAGGTAGGTTCCTTTTATTGGTACTTGGTTATTGACTGTGTGGTTTTTTTTTTAGAATGAGCTGATGCTTCTTCAATCGAAATTGATCTTGAAAATTACACTATTTTCCATCCAAGATCCTGAGCTGGAAATGTGGATTGACCCCATTCTATCACTAGATTCCTGAAATTAAAACAAACAAAACTAATAACACAAAATTTTCCCCCAGTTTAATATAAGAAAATTTTGTGAGAGAAATAAAAGATGGTGCTTAGGTTTAAATCGAGACTTTGAACGATTCGAGCTTTGTCGCGATGTACTCTTTAGAGGGCTTATGCGTGTTTACACCAACTCCATTCTTCATGATGAACCAGTTAAATAAAATTATGTTAGTCTAGTCCTATTATCCAGGAGGGTCCTTGCTATACTACGTCCCATTATTCAGGAGGGTCCTTGCTATACTACATCCCATTGTTCAGAAGGGTCCTTGCTATATTACGTCCCATTATTCAGGAGGGTCCTTGCTATACTACGTCCCATTATTCAGGAGGATCCTTGCTATACTACCTCCTATTGTTCAGGAGGGTCCTTGCTATACTACGTCTCATTATTCAGGAGGGTCCTTGCTACACTACGTCCCATTATTCATGAGGGTCCTTGCTACACTATGTTCCATAGACTAATAAGACAAACAAACACTTACCCAATATGGACTATAATTCGTGTGCAATATTGCCATTTAGCTCTTCGTAGACTAAATTGAACATCTAGGTTTTTGGATCTTTGATCTCGAAATAACTTGTGCCCCTGCTTCAACAAAGAAAATTTGTGAGTTTAAAAACGTGGTGGTTGGTTTGTGGTTCTGCCTTTTGACGAGGATTGCTCCAGTACTCATCGTGTTTTACTTTTTCCAAACACCCAGTGCTCATTATTGATTGATTGTATTTTCACCCAAATTTGCTAATTTTGAGGGACTTAAATCCAATATATGTCTTTATGTCATGACGCTCATTGTTTACCCTTCATCAAATCATGGACTTCTTCTGAATCCAAAACTTGCCGACAAATGATAACTCATTGGCCTAATGCTTTGCATTGTACAAATTTAGAATTGGTAACAAGTCTTGAAATCCTTTCTTACTTTCTTGACATAAACTTGACTCAAGGACATATGAAACAAAGCAATGAAAAGTGAAAGAAAATGATTCGATGAAGACTCTCTTTTAGAAAGAAAAAGAAAGAAAAACTTATCTGAGTGTGGTAGCCGACTCTACTGATCATGACATGCAATTTGAATTGATTACCCGATTTGTCCATCCAATCTATTCATCGACCATTATTGATCATCTAATCTTGATGTGGAGTTCCAACAATTTGACGGAGTCATAACTAATTTCAAACTCTTATTTGCCTTATGATGTCCACGAGAGTTTTTTTTTCACTAAAACTCTTTCACTTTGAATCCTTCAACTCACATTCATCTCATGGTGCCCGTTAGGGTTTTCACCAATAAAACTCTCTCATTTTATTTCTCTCAACTCACATTCGCCTTATGATGCCCAATTAGGGTTTTCACCAATAAAACTCTCTCATTTTTTTATTTTATTTTTTCTTATTTTAACAACTCACTTTCGCCTTATGATGTTGAGTTAGGGTTTTCACCAATAAGACTCTCTCATTTTTGTTTCTCTCAACTCACATTCGCCTTATGATGCCCAATTAGTGTTTTCACCAATAAGACTCTCTCATGGTTTCATCATTTGTACCCTTAACATACTTACTCTTGACATTTCAAAGGTTGATCCAAAGGTCTTTCTTTGATTGAAACACAACTTTTATACAAGGTTAGAAAGAAATGACAAGATGAAGGTTCAAATACGACTTTAAATGATGGGATTGACTTTAGCTTTGGGATAGAAAAAAAAATGACTTTTGCCCCAATTTTTTACAAATATGGAATTTTGGATTTTTATTTGGTTAGACCGAACTCCATACTAGGGTTGCCTACGTATCTTATCGAAACAAGAATCAGGTCAAACGTAGTTCATAATGATTGATTTTTTTAATCTTTTTAATGGAAGAGCCAAGGAAGCAGAAGAACCAAGGAAGTAAATTAACTCTCAACAAAGGTGACAACATATGAATTAATACTTATACACAGAACCAAGAATTTCCATTACATCAACCTTTGAAATGTCAAGTCCAAACATAAGGGTTTCTAATATCAAAAAATCACATCATATATAATATCTCTTCACAGCATCAGCATTGATGACCATTTCTGTCATTTTGTCTTCTATATCTGCTAAGTAAAGAGCACCATTGGATATTACCTTCTTTACAATGAATGGTCCTTTCCAATTCGGAGAAAATTTGCCTTTGACTTCAGCCTAGTGTGGTAGAATACGTCTCAGCACTAATTGACCCTCTTTGAAACGTCTGGGACACACCTTTTTGTTGTATGCTTATGCCATTCTTTTCTGGTACAATTGTCTATGGCATACTGATGTCAATCGCTTCTCATCAATCAAACTTAATTGCTCCAAGCGTGTTTTGATCCACTCATCATCATCAATTTCAGCATCTTCAACAATCCGCAGGGATGGAATCTCAACCTCTGCAGGTATAACTGCCTCAGTCCCATATACCAACGAATAGGGGGCGGCACCCACTGACGTACGAACTGTAGTGCGATAACCCAACAAAGCAAAAGGCAACTTTTCATGCCATTGTCGAGAACTTTGCACCATTTTACGAAGTATCTTTTTTATATTTTTGTTGGCGGCTTCTACAGCCCCATTTGCTTTTGGGCGATAAGGAGTCGAATTTCGATGTTCAATCTTAAATTGACGGCATACCTCTTGCATTAAGTGACTGTTGAGATTTGCAGCATTATCGGTAACAATTGCCTTTGGAATACCAAATCGACAGATGATGTTGAAATGAATGAAATCCACCACGACCTTCTTGGTCACTGACTTGAAAGTTACTGCGTCCACCCACTTTGTAAAGTAATCAATGGCCACCAGGATAAACCTATGACCATTCGACGCTTTTGGTTCTATTGGTCCAATCACATCCATTCCTCATGCCACGAAAGGCCATGGAGCAGACATCGCATGCAACTTGGAGGGAGGAGAATGTATCAAATCATCGTGTATTTGACATTCATGACACTTACAAACAAATCATATAGAATCCCGCTCCATGGTGAGCCAATAATAACCTGCTCGAAGTATCTTCTTTGCCAGAACATATCCATTCATGTGAGGTCCACAAACTCCTGAGTGTACTTCAATCATGATTGTTGAAGCTTCTTTAGCATTTACACATCTTAGAAGACCCAAATCAGGTGTTTTCTTGTATAATATGCCTCCGCTTAAGAAAAAATCGCTAGCTAGTCGCCGAATAGTCCTTTTTTGATTACTAGTGGTATTAGTAGGACATTCTCTGGACTAAAGATATGTTTTAATATCATGGAACCAGGGTTTACCGTCAAATTCTTCCTCCACCAAGTTGCAATAAGCATGCTGATCACGAATCTGTATGTACAAAGGGTCGATATGAGCTTTGTCAGGATGTTGAAGCATCGAAGATAAAGTTGCCAATGCATCAGCAATCTCATTATGAACTCTAGGAATGTGTCTAAACTTTATTGACACAAACTGTCGACAAAGATCTTGTAAACAATGTTGATATGGTATGAGCTTTGGGTCACGAGTCTCCTATTCTCCTTGGATTTGATGGACCAGTAAGTCTGAGTCTCCTAGCACTAGCAACTCTTGGATGCCCATGTTAGCAGCTAACCTCAAACCCAAGATGCAAGCCTCATACTCTGACATATTATTGGTACAATAGAATCTAAGTTGGGCTGTTATAGGGAAATATTCCCCTGATTCAGACATAAGAACTGCCCTTATCCCAACTCCCTTCTTGTTAGCAGCACCGTCAAAGAACAACTTCTATCCTTGATCCTTATTATGAATAACTTCATCGATACATGATACCTCTTCGTCTGGAAAGTAGGTCTTAAGTGGTTCATATTCATCATCAATAGGGTTCTCTGCCAAATGATCTGCCAAGGCTTGAGTCTTCATTGCGGTCCGCGTCACATAGATAATGTCAAACTCTGTGAGTAATATTTGCCATTTCGCAAGCCTGCCCGTGGGCATGTGCTTTTGAAAAATGTATTTTAACGGATCCATACGAGAAATGAGATAAGTAGTATAAGATGAAAGATAGTGCTTCAACTTCTGTGCTACCCAAGTTAGGGCACAACACGTTCTTTCGAGAAGGGTGTACTTCGATTCATAAACGGTAAATTTCTTGCTGAGGTAATAAATGACCTGCTCTTTCTTCCCAGTGCCATCATGCTGACCCAATACACATCCAAAAGAATTATCCAGTACTAACATATATAATATCAATGGTCTGCCCGACTCGGGAGGAACCAACACAAGGGGATTCGATAAGTAATTCTTAATCCTTTCAAAAGCCTCTCGACATTCTTCGGTCTACTTGACTGTGGCATTCTTTTTTAACAACTTAAAAATGGGCTCGCAAGTTGTTGTGAGTTGAGCAATGAATCTACTGATGTAGTTTAACCTTCCTAAAAGGCTCATAACCTCAATTTTATTCTTTGGAGGTGGCAGTTCCTGAATGGCTTTTATTTTTGAAGGATCTAACTCGATACCTCGTCTACTGACTATAAACCCCAAAAGCTTTCCTGACGGTACTCCAAATACACATTTTGCAGGATTAAGCTTGAGATTATACCTGCGAAGCCTTTTGAAGAATCTTCTTAAGTCTTGCACATGATTTGACTGTTTTTTTGATTTAATGATCACATCATCCACATAAACTTCGATTTCTTTATGCATCATATCATGAAACATGGTTGTCATTGCCCTCATATAAGTTGCTCCCGCATTTTTTAACCCAAATGGCATGACTCGATAACAATATGTACCACATGGTGTGATAAAAGATATTTTTTCTGCGTCTTCATCATCCATAATAATCTGATGATAACCCGCATAGCAATCCACAAAAGATGCAATCTCATGTTTAGCACAATTGTCCAACAAAATATGGATGTTGGGCAAAGGAAAGTCATCTTTTGGACTTGCTTTGTTCAAATCACGATAATCAACACACATTCGAACTTTGCCGTCTTTCTTAGGGACAAGTACGATGTTGGCTAACCAAGAAGGATATTGAGCGACTCGAATGATTTTGGCCTCAAGTTGCTTTGTGATTTCCTCTTTAATTATTACACTCATGTCAGTTTTAAGCTTTCTCAACTTTTGCTTTACTGGAGGGAACTTAGGATCAATCGGCAACTTGTGAACCACCATGTCAGTGCTTAATCCAGGTATGTCATCATAAGATGACGCAAAAACATCCTTGTAATCAAGCAGAGCCTGGATTATATCCTCCTTTTGATGTCGAGCATGTACGCTTATCTTAGTCTCTTTAATATTTTTATGATCCCCTAAATTTATCGTCTCAGTTTCACTCATATTTGGGTTTGATTTATTCTCAAAAGATTTGAAATCCGTGCTTACTTCTTCAAATACTTCGTCTTCATCATATTCGATTTCTTGACTTAGTATTTCAGGATTAGGTCGAATATTAGATTGGATTTTAAGATCCGGTGAATAATTTTGCATGCATGTCATATCACAAGAATCGGCATAGAAAGAACTGTATAGAAGAAAACAAAATAAATATATTAAACTGAAATAAAAACACAATTACATCCTGTTGAAAAGGAAAATATAGAGTTGAAAATAAAACGACGAGACAAAATCTGAATTACAACCCTTGAATAAATCGGATGACAAAAAGAAAAACAAGACAGACTACCAAGACTTATTCTTAATGGGGAGAGGAGTGGCCTCCCAATTGTTCAGCTGGACATCAGGACCAATGAATTGCACATCTCTGTCGCTAGTGCCTTCTCCGAGTTCAATCATATCAGCCTCGACAAATAAATCTTGAAAATAGTTGATCAATTCTTCGTGAACCTCCAGCACTGGCTCTGGGCGTGGTGACTCAGAAGATTCTGTTGTGCGGGCTTTGAGGAAAGATTTGTATATGGGTGGTATAGGCTTGGTAAGTGACCATACATCTCTCTTCTGCTTTTTGGCCTTCATTTTGTCCTCGACTCTAAACTTGTATCCTAAGCCAAAAGTACCAAGACTCTTTTGTGGACTCACCGGATAAGCTCTCCATTGCAAGAAGATCCCCAAGCCTTTACCTGGTTCAAAACCATGCTTCAGCATTTCATTTACCATCATCACGGATGCCATGGGCGGTTGTGGTTTTGAAATGACATTCCCCTCGAGGATATGCTCAACAACCACTACCTCAAAAGCTTGATAAACCAATGCCTTGTTATCATTATTCGCCTTGATAAAAGGGAGGGAAGAGTCTTTGTAGACTGACAGATCCCCCTTACCATGAACAATCACTTCTTGTCGGTCGTATTCAAACTTAATTATTTGATGCAACATAGAGGGGACTGCCCCAGCTCTATGCACCCATGGTCTTCCCAACAATAGATTGTAGGATGCATAGATATTCAGCACTTGAAAATTCACGGTGAAATCGACAGGCCCTATTTTTAGTATGAGCTCCATCTCCCTAATGGCATCTGTTTTGGACCCATCAAAAGCCCTAACACATACGTTGTTGGGTCGTACCCTTTCAACATTAACATTCAATTTTTGTAGAGTTGACAAGGGACAAATATTTGCCCCAGACCCTGCGTCAATTAGAACTCGAGTGACATATGAAAGCTCACACTTTACAGTGATATGGAGGCCTTGGTTATGTCCCGTACCTTCCACTGGTAGTTCATCATCTGAAAAGGTGATGCGGTTTACCTCAAAGATTCTCCCAGCAATCTTCTCTAACTGACTCACTGTAACTTCATTAGGAACATGTGCTTCATTCAGAATCTTCATTACAGCTTTACGATGTTCATCTGAATGTATTAACAATGATAACAAAGAGATTTCGGCTGGAGTTTTCCTTAACTGTTCCACAATGGAATAATCTGACAATTTCATCTTTCTTAAGAACTCCTCCGCCTCCCCTTCAGTGACTGGACTTTTAACTTGCATTTGTTCATTTTTATTTTTCCTTAATTCAGCCGGGGCATAGCATCTTCCCGAACGAGTCATTCCTCCTATTTCATCTACTTCTTCATTGATTTCTTTCCCCTTGTATGTCACGACGGTAGGCCCATAATTCCAAGGGACAGCTTTGGGATTAGTCATTGGAGGTTGGGACACTGGCCTAATGATCACAGGTGCAATATAAACTCCTTGCACGATCAAGATAGACTTGTCTGGCCCTCTTGGAACAACCAATCTTGCCTCTCTCTGACTTGCCCAAACATCTTCAAGTGCTCCTTTTACAGTTAGGATGGGTGTGCTTAATGGGGTCAACTTTTCAGACGTACTTTCCACCCCTGAAGGCATCATTTTTGTTAAGTCAATGACATTTGCTAAACTTTCCATGCCAGTTTCAACCTTAAGGATTGGCTTGTATGGGACTGCAACTTCTTCGTGGTCATTCATCATCTCTAACATGTTTGTTTCAGTATGTCTGGGTAGTGGATTTTGATTGATGTTTGGTCCATTTGGGCTTTCAACTATAATTCGACGAGTATCGATCAAATCTGAAATTGCCTTTTTCAAGTACCAACATCTTTCTATGTTGTGCCCTGGGGCATCAGAACAATATGTGCAGTGTTGGGAATAATCAAGATTTCTCGGAGGAGGATTCGACATCTTTCTTTCAATAGGACTCAAAACATTCAACGTTTTTAATTTTTGAAACAAGCTAGCATATGATTCTCCAATAGGGGTGAACTCATCCTTAGCTCCATTTCCCTTCTTGTATTCTTTTCTAGGACGAAAAGGAATTCTAGTTGTATTTTGGTGAATTTGTGGGGGTGATGGATGATTTTGAGGAAGTGGTGCACGCCATTGCGGATAAAAAGGGGGAACAATTGGTTGTGCGCTAAAAATGGGATATTGAGGATATGGGACAGGATATTGTGGAATTTGGGGAGGAAAGTAGTGTTGTGTATGATTATCTTGGGCATAGGCTCGAGGTGCTGATACAACAGTGGCTACATCTTCCCTTCTTTTCTTCCCTCAAATATTTCCAGAACCGTTTTGAAGCGCTTGTGTTGTGGCTTTAAAAGCAGCTTGGCTTACGATCTTTCCAGATTTGATGCCATTTTCCACCATTTCCCCAACCTTGATAACTTCGGCGAATGTCTTCCCGACGGCAGAAAGCAAGTAATGAAAGTAATCAGGTTCTTGGGCTTGGAGAAAAACGTCAATCATCTCTGACTCCTTCATTGATGGTTTAACCCTAGCAGCTTGCTCCCTCCATCTAACGACATATTCACGAAAATTTTCCGTGGTCTTCTTCCTCATGTTAGCAAGTGAGGAGCGGTCTGGCACAATTTCAATATTATATTGGAATTGTTGCACAAAACATCGAGCCAAATCATCCCACGTATGCCAGTTGGCTATATCCTGATCTATGAACCATTCAGACGCAATTCCCACTAGGCTTTCCCCAAAATAGACCATGAGCAACTCTTCTTTGCCCTTTGCACCTCTCAATTGATTGCAATATCTCTTCAAATGAGCTATGGGGTCTCCGTGACTATCATATTTCTCAAACTTCGGGGTTTTAAAACCAGTAGGCAAATGGACGTGGGGAAACATGCACAAATCACTGAATAAGATGCCTTTGTGGCCCCCTAGTCCTTGCATATCTCTTATACTCTGTTCCAAACTCTTCATTTTCTTAGCCATTTCTTCATGCTCCTCATTCTTAACTGTCTTCTCAATTTTGAAAGGGGAACTATATTGATGCGTCTGGGGATAAGAACTTGGAATTTTAAGGGCCTCTTCAGGGGTGTAGCCATGGTCATGAAGAACTTGGAATGAAGGATCATTATTGGATTTGGACACCACTGTTGGATTTGAAGTGCTATTAGTCGGCGCAGTTGGCACAGAAAGTGGGTTACTCATCATAGGTGTATTCAAGGGGTGCACTGTAGAAATTTCAGCGACGTTTGATGCGTTAGTGTAGGGGCCGAATCCAGCTGGATAAATTGGATCATTGGTCGATACTTGGATAGGGAATGGCATATTCGCATTCAAGTATTCCCGAATCGAAGATGGAGGAGCTTGCCCATTCATCCAAGCTTCATACATTTCTGCCATTTGTTGTCGCAACATTTTTACCTCTTCCACAGACACCGATTCTTGTGCAACTATTTGGACGTCGTCATTTCCCGACTATGTTCCCTCCTTGCACGTCATCTTCCCTTTCCCTTTTGATCTGGTGTAGTATTGATGAGATGCCAGCTCTAATCACAAACCAACCACCTTAAAATTCTTTCTCTTTTTTTTTTCTTTTCTTTTACAAAAAAACAAACATGTTAGGGTTTAGTGTTTTGCTAACGATAATCACACGTTGTATGTTATGCACCTAAATTATTTATGTTTCTAAAATGAGTTTCGGAAGGCTTTTATGTTTCATCCCGGCTTTAGACGACTTGATTATGTCTCTTAGTCTTATATTTTACTTATTTGAATAATTTTGAAATGCATTTCGATCGAACCCGTTGAGGGTTGCCTACGTATCATGTTGAACATGAATCAGATCATTACGTAGTTCGTGAAAGATAATATATATATATATATATATATATATATATATATATTTATTTTTTTTATTTTATTTTTATTATTTTTTAGAATAATAAATGTACATGAGTTGACCAAAAGTAAATCATTTTCATTCATTTTCAAATATTCTTAACACAATGATTTGAATAAAACATGAGAATAGAAGTAGCTAAGACTAAGATAGACTCAAAATGATTAACGAAAATATAAATAAATAAAAGCAACAACTAATAACTAAGAAAAGAAAACAGACTCGGAAAGAAACTAAATCCTCAGATCTCAATCATCTCCAAGACCCTTATAAATCCTAGCCAAGGCCTTTGGTAGATATGGAGCAAGAACACGTGCCTGGCGGCCCAACCTCTCATCATTCAGGTGGAGATAACCAGCATAAACATCATTGAGTGCATCCCTGAGTTGAAGTACTCAATCTTTGGCTTCATTCTTATTGTCATAACAATTCTGTAACCAATGTCGAGTTGTAATGACTTCATGCGTCAAATTATCTCTCTGTTCTTGGAGCTCTTCAATTTGAAGGTGGAGTGCATCTCGCTCGGCTATCCTTTGACCTCTCTCAACCTCACATTCTACCTGATATACACTAAAACGCCTTGCTATTTCCCTTTCCCGTTCCATAGAAGCCTTAACTTGATTCTGGAGTTTAGACTGTGTGCAGATAAGCTGGACCTTTTCTTTTTTATACTCCTCCTCTTGTTGCTCCATAGCGCCTGTGACAATGCCCAAGTCTTCTTGTAAGGTCAGAATGGTAGAACGATGTTTTCTAACTCTCACTTCAAATTTAGCATCATGTTGGGCCAACTCCTCTTTAGCATTCTTCAGGTCATTACTCAGGACATCCAGAGTAGATCTATAGCTTCTTTCAACTTCGAGGCGAGCTTGCTTAATCCTAACCTCAATTTTTGCTTCTCGATCTACAGGTCCTTTCACCGATCCTTCTGGCAATACCTTAGGAGGGGGTTGATCATGAACCCATTCTAAGTATGCTTGGTCCACCTCACCCTTGGTGTGATCCTCCACCCTATCGTGGGGACTTGAGAGCATGCATCCCCCCCAAGTCTTGAATATCTCTGATTTCCTTAAAGGAATCTCGGGATGAAACTCATACACGAATTCCTGCATATCTTCATTAGGTGGTAAAAACTGGCGTCGACCAAGTTGTCGCATAACTCTAAGTGGCATGTAAGGTTGGACACCTCGAAGGCCCATTAGGATGATGAACGATCGAAAGGTAGACATGTATATCACCTCGGCTGATGGAAACCAATGATAATTCCACACAATCTTGTCAGCAGTCAGATTATTGAGGTATTTCTTCCAAGCCTCAATACCCTTCGGAAAACTATGATCTTTGATTCTTTCCTCGTGGCCCCCAATGTAATCATTCCATTCTACTTTGAAGTCCACTACATAAGGGTGATGACGAATGTGCTCAATCATCCATAATTGTAGTAACATATTGCATCCCTCAAAGTAATCTCTTCCATTCTTGCAAATTGTCAAAGCGCAGTAGATGTCTGCTAGAATCATGGGTACGAGGGTGATATTAGGCTTTTTCTCAAAAGTTGTAATGATTGCAGCCAAATTTATATTGATCTTTCCTCCCCTTTTCGGAAACACCATGATCCCCAAAAAAGCTACTGTGAAGGCATCATAACTGTGTGCTTCCCAGGTCAAACGACACCCGTTATTACGAAGTTTCTTTCCATATAACTCAAACCCATCCTTTCGCCCATATCTTTTGTACAAAAATTCTAACGGAACCCATCCGTTATCAAGGAAATCACCTATTTCATTCTCATTTATGTGCAATAACTCCAAAAACCTCCTACCACTGATATGTTTTGGTATCATAGGTTCTTCTTCGTGAAGTTTTTTATCCCTTCCTATGAATGCGCCTATCTCCTCTAGTGTGGGAGTGAGTTCAAAGTCAGAAAAGTGGAATACATTTTTTATTGGATCCCAAAAATGAACTAGTGCTTCTATCAAGTCCCGTCGTGGCTCAACATACAAAAGGCTCGCAGAAATCCCAAGCGTTTGAACACCACTCCTTTCCCATGATTCGTCATATTTTCATACCATGCCTTCAAAAGTGTCAGAGCCTTATCTAATATCATGACGCGAGGTGATTGATCCTCCCTTGGCCTCTTATCTCTCTTTCCATATGAATTCATATTTTCCTATATTATGATAAGGGAAAAAGGACGAATTTACCCCCGAACTTTGATAAATGGTACGTCTATACCCTCCGTTATACTTTGGGTCCATCTCAGCCTCTGCCGTCCAGTTATCGGTACACACATGCCCCTCTCACTAACGGCCCCCCCATCCTGTACACGTGTCTTAATCCTAATCAACTACTCGTTTGACCATTATTTTTAACCCATAAACTAACAACCCGCCCCATAAACCCATACCCATCCGATTCCCTCTAAAATATCCTAAGTCAATTAAAAGACCCAATTCTTCCGGGTCTCATTATAAACGAATAATTCAATCAAATTGATATTGAGATGGCCCTTGAAGCTTTGAATTCTCCAACTGGTACTTCAAATCGCAGACGTTTCAATTTGAGAGCAAAGGTCAGTAGCAACTTCGGTACCTTGAAAATTGGACTAAAGGGAAGAGATCTAAGAGGCCACGGAGTATGGATCGCCAGCCGACTGAAGAGGGATATTTGGCGCTTTGTTTGATTATGCTTGCGTGGAGCGATGGCTCTGTTAATCAGGTACGATCTCTACCATCCCCGGTGACAGTGAAGAAAATCCACGCGCCGTGGGAGAAGATGGAGGAGAAGATGTTGTATAAGTGTTCGGTTTATGGTAAGGGATTTGGATCTTATCAAGCTTTAGGAGGACATAAAGCTAGTCATCGGAAACTCGTCGCCGGTGGTGGCGGAGGAGATAATCAGTCGACTACCTCTACTACTACTAATGCTACCGGAACTACTATCTCCGGTAACGGTAACGACAGTGGAAGACTCATGAGTGTTCGATTTGCCACAAATGTTTTCCTACTGGACAAGCTTTGGGAGGACACAAATGATGTCACTACGACGGCGGTAACGCTAATAGTAGCGTTAGCGCTAGTGTCGGAGTTACGACGTCAGAGGGCATGGGGTCTACAATCAGCCACCATGATTTTGACTTGAACATTCCGGCGTTGCCGAAATTCTGTCCTGGATTTGGTTCCGGCGAGGATGAGGTAGAGGGTCCACATTCGGCGAAGAAATCTCGGCTATCTCTACCTCCAAAATTTGAATTATTCTACTCAATTCTCATTTTTCAACTCTCAAATTTTTTGTGTTTTTGATTTTGTAGTGATTGAATTGAAAATTGACAGGGAGAAATGAGTAGAGTTTGTGTAGAATTAATGGAGATTGAAAAAGAAGTAACGGAAAAAATGAGAGATGGTAATGATGAAGTGAAGAGAATTCTTCCATGGACTAAACAGATTACAGTAGGAGGAATTGTGAGATAGGAACAAGACCCGGAAGATTTGGGTCTTTTAATTGAATATTTTAGAGGGAATCGGGTGGGTATGGGTTTATGGGGCGGGTTGTTAGTTTATGGGTTAAAAATAATGATCAAACGGGTAGTTGATTAGGATTAAGACACGTGTATAGGATGAGGGGGCCGTTAGTGAGAGGGGCATGTGTGTACCGATAATTGGACGGCAGGGGCTGAGATAGACCCAAAGTATAACGGAGGGCATAGACGTACCATTTATCAAAGTTCGGGGGTAAATTTGTCTTTTTTCCCTTATGATAATGACAAATTAGGACTTAATAAAACACATTTTTATTTTTTATAAAAATAAAGTAAAAATTATTGTATATAATAGTAAAAACATGATTGGACACTAAGGAAAACAAACCATCACATTTTATTTTATTTTTTTAAAAAAATAAAAAAAAATCTCCTATTAAATAATCTGAGTAGAGTTGAAAGGGGAAAAAAAAATTAGTATAAATTTCTTTTTTTTAAAAGTAATTATTATTATAAGAAGAGTGATTGAAAAAATAAAATAAAAGTAAAAAAACACATAAGAAAAATAAGCACTCAAATCTTTTTGTTGTAGTCTTAACCCCTCTTATTAGATAATCTTGCTAGACTTTTAAAAAAATATAGTATTGTTGGTTTTATTTTATTTTTTCTTAATTTATCTTTACACCTTTTTTTAAAAAAATGATAGTAATAATAACTAAAAAAAATAATAATCTTATATTTATGAAAGAAGTACAAATTTTGACAAAGTAAAAGTGTTTAATAAAAGAAGGACACTAAGACCTTTGTATTTTTATAATTTTCCTTCTCTTTTTTTTAATTAATTCATCCAAAGCCGGTCGACATTTTGTATAGCCTTCCTAATAGTGCAACAAGTAGAACAAAAAATGTACATGATGGTCTTAAGTGGAGGTACCTGTCCTAGAAGGACTCGACCCTTGTGTTGAGCCCCATTAGTTTAAAAATATGCATGATGCAGACAAATCGGATCCTATTAGGGATAATCATCGCTGAGACTTATTTTACTAAGTTAGCAACCTAATGGAATGAGTGTCTAGACTGGTCATAAAACGAGTGGACTACTCGAGTTGGGAAGGGATAGCTTACCGGTAGCAGGGCTTTCCGGCCTCACTATTAGTCCTTCCCATCTTAAGACATATGTTACTATAGAATCCTTCCCAAAAGCGTTGCCGCATCTCTGGTATCTCATGGCTCGGGAGCGTAATCGCATCTCCGAATAAAGTATCTCAGAAGACTGAGATGGGTGCGCGAGGAGAGACAAACATATAACAATTCACATAATATCAAAGCGATAAACAAGTAGCAAATAACACATTATACTAACAACACAATATCCAAAAAGAATAATAATAAAAATAAAGATCAAAGCCATACGCAAGTCAATATTTTGAAGCTCGAATTCTGGTTATCCCCAGCGGAGTCACAATCTGTCACACCCCTATTTTTCCCCAAACGAAATGTTTGAAAAATAGAGTTTCTCCAATTAAAGTGACGTTTCGAAAAGGGATTATTTTATTTCAGAGTCACCACTTGGAATTGAGTTTTAGTGTTCCAAGTCACCTAATTTTTACCCCTAATCAAAAAGAAGTTGACTCTAATTTTTAATGGTCTGCGAACTAGAAATCTGGATAAGAAATTCTATTGACCAAGGGGAAGGTATAAGGCACCCCTCGAGTCCCGTGGTTCTAGCACGGTCGCTTCATTGACTTATATCCTGGCCTGACTTAGCTTTTGGATATAGTACTTATTAGCTATACATTTACCTATATCCCACCCTCTCTGATTTATCGTAACTGTCTTATTTAGATTTTTTAAAATTCGAGAAATTTTAATATTGTCGTTTTAGTGGGAGTAGATATTTGAATTATAATAGGAGGTAAACTTCTATGGGATTTAGGATTAATTTTAGAAAAAGAAAATGTTAAAGAGGTTAAGACCAATTTCTTGGAAATTTCTTTTATTTTTTATTCTATTTCTTGCACGTTATTTTTTTGTAGTTTTTATTTTTATATTTTTAATTTTTTTGACATTCTGTTTCTTCTTCTTCTTACCGTTATTTTTATTTTATTTTTTTTGTTTTTGTCTAACAAAAGGTTTCTCTTCTTTTATCACTATTCATCTTTTGTTTCTTCTGTTTTTGCTTTTTATAATACATGTTTATTTATTTTATTTTTTTTATTCTTACTTTCTTTTTAATGATCTATTCCTCTTCTTTTTTTTATTATCTTCATCTTTCTATTCTGCACTATTTTCTTTTATTATTATATTTTTCTCTGCTCACGTTTTCTTTTTAATTCTATATATTATTTTTTAATTAATTTTTCCTTTAAACTAATTGAGAGAAAAATAATATATACGTAGTGATATATTAATTTTTCTTCACCAAATGATGATAGTGTGAAATTACTAATAAAAGAACTATCTCACGTTGATGAATTAACGACTCACTCAAATGAACTAATGTTCATCTCCTCCATTTTTAATATTTCGGACACGATAAAAATTATTCTAATAACTAATTGTCTCCATAAGTATGGCAATATTATTTATTTATTAAACTCCAGAAACTCTAAATGATAACTAATACAGAATCTCTAACCAATTTACATGTAATTAAATTAAAGTCATAAACGAAGTTGTCAATTTGTACCATCAAATAAATGTACATAAACATGTTGGAATAAAACTAGGAGTAAACAACAACCATCTTTGGATCAAATTAGTTGATTAAATTAACGTCAGGTGTAAAAATAATTCGATGAGCAAATTTAAACAGTAGCAATTCATGCAATCAACAATATGATACGCGTCATAAAATAGTGGCATATAACAATACATGTAATTTTAAGGACTTCATAACATCATAATCGAATTCAGAACAATTATTTCATTGAACTATATAAGGAATTAGAATTACCTTTTCGTAAAACTTAATTCCAACAAAAGAAACCGCTATAATCTACAGATTTCCAAAGTTAACTATAATTAACTTTAAGGAGCCACGAACTTGAATCCACGAACAAGAATCTTTCTGACTTAAAGTGTATTGGTTTTTTTTTTTTGTGTGTGCACTCTTCTTTTGTATAACGGATGATGTTTTATGATGGTGATGTATTGTGATATATATAGGAGTCCTCCCCTCTTTTCAGATACGTGGGGGTGTGGGTATCTTTTTGGTTTTTTTTTTTTATTTAATTTTAGTCGTGTATGTATAGGGGTTTGTTAGTTGCTGATAGTTTTTGTGGGGATATAGTTGTATAGGAGTGAGTATATGGGGTTTGTGGGGTATGGGAAGTGGGGGTGAATTTTATTATTTTTATTTTTAGTTTTGTTTTTACTTTTAAAAGAATAATAATTAACTATACATATAAATAATAAATCATAATAATATATCAACTAATTAAAGGAATATTAAAAATTATATTTTATTATTGGTACAAAATAATAAATCTAACAGCAAAAATAGCCCACAAAGCCACATAACTGAAATTTAAAACTCCATCACTTCACATAATTCTTAGGCACAAAAATAGAAACTGATTTTTTAATATATATATATATATATATATATTTATTTATTTTTTATTTTTTATTTTTTTTTTCTAACAATCTTTGACTAATTCATGCATGATATTAAAGCAAATCAAAATCACCCGCTACTTTGCTTTTTAAAATTTTTTTTTTATTAATAATGTAAAATATTTTATTATTATTATTTTTAAAAAAAAAATAAAAAAAATTTATAATCAAAGAAAAATATATTTTTAAATGTCCAACGAGTTTCGTTTTTTTTTTTTAAAATGTCCAACAAGTTTAATACATTGAAAATATCTTTTTATTTTTTTATTTTTGTTTTTATTTTTTATTTTCAAATCTTTTAAAACAAACTTACTAAATAAGACAAAAATCAAAATATCTAACTTAACCTAAAAATAAATATTTAAGGAATAAATAATTTTTTTTAAAAAAACAGTGTAAAGTCTTATGTTCGGTCAAAAATTACGTGTCTACAGTTTGCCCCTCTTTGATTGAAAACACGAAGAGTTTTCAGACAAAGAAGTAGACAACGTGACAAGTTTTGAACGGACTCTTATTCGAAAAGAAAAATATGGGACCGAGTCCTAGTTTTGGACATCCTACATATCCCGGGTTATAGGGGAATCAGGTCACGTGTAGTTCAAGGAGATGAAATGATGAGTTGGAAGTCAAGTGAGGTCCCCTTGAGGCTCCAGTTCGCGACTCCTATTGTTACATGAATATAAAAGACAAAAAATTTAAAGGAAATACAAGTACACGACCCTATCTATGTAGCTTCTCTTGAACCTTGGCTTGAGTCTTCGCGCTTCTTGAGTTATGAGATATTGATTTTCATCTCAAATGAGTTCAAAGGTAAACGTCTTTCTCCAGGTAGGTTCCTTTTATTTGTACTTGGTTATTGACTGTGTGGTTTTTTTTTTTAGAATGAGCTGATGCTTCTTCAATTGAAATTGATCTTGAAAATTACACTCTTTTCCATCCAAGATCCTGAGCTGGAAATGTGGATTGACCCCATCACTAGATTCCTGAAATTAAAACAAACAAAACTAATAACACAAAATTTTCCCCCAGTTTAATATAAGAAAATTTTGTGAGAGAAATAAAAGATAGTGCTTAGCTTTAAATCGAGACTTTGAACGATTCGAGCTTTGTCGCGATGTACTCTTTAGAGGGCTTATGCGTGTTTACAAAATTATTAATAATGTAAAATATTTTTATTATTATTATTTTTTAAAAAAATAAAAATAAAAATAAAATAAATAAAAATAATTTATAATCAAAGAAAATATATTTTTAAATGTCCAACAAGTTTCGTGTTTTTTTTTTTAAATGTCCAACAAGTTTAATACATTGAAAATATCTTTTTATTTTTTTATTTTTGTTTTTATTTTTTATTTTCAAATCTTTTAAAACAAACTTACTAAATAAGACAAAAATCAAAATATCTAACTTAACCTAAAAATAAATATTTAAGGAATAAATAAAAATTTTTAAAAAACAAGTGTAAAGTCTTATGTTCGGTCAAAAATTACGTGTCTACAACTGTAATACCACGTCCTTATTTACTTCTTTTTATGTGTATAACAAGATAATGCCTTTTTTTTTTTTTTATAATAACAAGAAATTCTTGTGACAAGTAAAGATTTGTCCCACTTTATAAAGTTATCTTCACTGCCGCCACCAATTCCTTTTAACATAATTATCCTTTATTATTAAAATCATCTCATATGAGCACTTTAATAATCAACTAGGCACAAAGCTATAAATTATCCCATAGGTCAAGACTATCGTCATCACCAAAATATTTAACAGGGAACTAATTTAATATTGAAATAGGCGACAACAACATGGAAGACTCGACGGCTTCTTTTCATGAAACATATATATCAAATCTAACACACACACACACACACACACACACACATATATATATATATATATATATATATATATATATTTCAATCCAGGTTATCTAAATAGACGTAAGCATGGCTCTTAATGCCAATTGTTGGAAAACTATATGCACAGCGTAAGGTTATCAGGATCAAACTGCTTACATGAATAATAGATAACCAATACCGTTTATGCTAGAATACACAATCAAGCTAGAACACTTAAACTTGCTGAAATTTAATTCGATAAATACCTCTTGAAGCGTGATCAGATACCTTCAAGCAAATCCTCAAATTAGATTGATCTTCAAACGAATCCACAAGATAGATAACAACTATGATCTTCTACAGTAATCCCAAGTTCACATCCGAACTCTCTCAATACTTGGGTGGGCAAGTATCAAAAATAGAAAACTAATCATCTTTCTCTAGGTTAGGAGAATCTCTATTTATAGAGATTTTTTCCCCAATCCAAAAAGAAGAAGAAAGCCCTGTTTTCTTGAAAAACAAGAAAAACACACGCCTACTCCTTTTTCCCTTAAGAAATAGGATTTTGAAATCTAGTTAAATATGGGCACTGGAGGGACCACAAAATTAATTACTGAGACTTTCTATTATGAAAATAATTCCAAATAATTAATTTGAATTATTCTTACCATAATAAATTACAAATCATTTCACTAGAAATTCATAATTGCACTCCTCTATTTATATTTCGTAATTCCCCATTAAACACTTATGTAATTCCCCATGTTAAGACTTCATATACTAATCAATACATTAAATTACTGACGAATTTAACTTAATGATTAATTTCCTTTAGAACACTACTTAACTTATTTCATGTGTCGGATTCATAAATCCACTTGCAAGGTTTGGCACGATGAAAACTTATAAGTTTCTCAAAAAGGCATATCAATCAATCTCTATAACGAGACAAGGATTCCATCAACTAACTTATTATTTCACCAATATATATTATTATCATCCAACTTACCAGGCATATTGACCCATCTCAGAATCTCACCTTTTAATAAATCAAAACGATAATTAATATATACAGATCATAATAGTTATATCAGGATTAAGAATATAAGTACATTTAATAGTTTAGAGAGTATGTTTTGTCAGTCAGTCTAAAACAACTATCTCTACTCGGTCTTGTTCAATACATACAAAATGCACTAGCACAAGAAGTTGGAACTATACCGTTCCCATATTCAAGATAAATTACATATAATCTTGTGCTACAATCGTACCGATGGCATGTCCAATTTCCATCCTAGATTGTGAATAAAAAACTTTATACTTATAAGAACCGATGATTTAATCCTCTGTGTATAAGCTAAAACTCTACACACTAAATCATCTACTATATAAGTAAACAGACACCATAAACGAATATATCATCTATTAGAATTGAGCAAATATTTATTCTATAATAAATATTATTTCTTAACACATGGTTAATAGTATATATCCCAACAATCTCCCACTTAGACTTTTAACCATCACAATTGTTATAATGTACTATATTTAAATGCATGATTAATAGTATATACCCTAACAATCTCCCACTTAGATATTTAGTCTTGAAAATTGTTAGAATACTATGTCTAAACACATGATTAATAGTATATACCCTAACAATAACCCAAAACACACACCAATAGATGTATCCAAAATATATTTCACCAAACTTGGTGTTCATGTACGACCTAAAATATATCATTTACACCAGAATATATACAAAAATAATAATGCTATTAATTACTTCACCTAATGATATACCACTAACACTATCAATGACAGCAACTAATATACCAATAATTTTTCATGAAATTCGTCTTTAATACATGACCTAAAATAGACTATCAATTTCACCAAATCATCTACCAAAATACAATCACGTAATTTGATTTTTATAATCAACTAAAAAAACTCCACAAATACGCCAAAACAAATACTAAAATTATTCACTGAATTTGGCGGAGATACATGACTTAACATAGACTATCAATATCACCAAAACCGTCGTAAAGACACCAAGACAAATACCAAAAAAACAATCACGAATTGGAAGATTAATAACGAAGTAAACTTACAAAAATGACTATATTTATAGGGTTATTGAAGTTCAATAGCTACAAGTATGTTATTTACCAAAAATGACTACAGTTTATGTCTATATCTAGCTATATTTTTTTATAAATTATTTATACAATGATACATTTATAATTATAATGCACTAAATAAGATATTTTTAGATATGTTAAAAAAGTAAAATCACTCCTAAAAATCTGCCAGTTTGAATATGTAGTCTAAAGTGACAGTATAACATTGTTTATTTTGAAAATTCAAAAGATCAAAACCGAAGATGTAAACTCTGTACAAAAAAAATGAAAAACGAGAACACTTGTATGTTGAAAAAATATATCTCAATATTATTATTATGCATATAAAGACATGTAGATGAAAATAGTATACAAATACAAATACATATGAATAAAATTATGTAACAGTCAACTAGTCTTCTGTTATATTGTATTTTATACCTGCACTTGAATACAAACATACATGAATACAATAATACAGCAGTTAAATAGACTTTATTTATATTGTATTTGAAATCTATATTTGAATACAGATACAAATGAATTTAAATTTATAACTATCAATCAACTGTAATTTATAATGTATTTGATACTTATATTTGAATACAAATATAGAGAAATACAATTATATAACTATTAATATGCTTTCATTTATAATGTATTTAGTACTTACATTTGAATATAACAAATGAATATATTTATGAATACATTATATATATGAATACAAACATTTAAATTCATTTGTATCTATATTTAAATACATCAATATATATATATATTGATGTATTTAAATACAGATACAAATGAATTTAAATACAAATAAACAGATGAATACAAATATTTATATTTGAATACAAAATACAGATGAATATAAATTCATAACAAGCATAGTGTTTTGATTCAAAATACAAATGAATACAAATACAAAACAAAAGATGGTGCTTTGTTTGGTCTGCCATTAGAGTAAAAAGTTTTGGAGTTCCTTTTGGTTAATTCTAATTGAAATTGTAGAAATTGAATGATACGAACACACACAAAAAGATTATCTCAAACTGCTTTCCATTATTGTAATGAAAAAAATCTTCAATTGAAACTCTATGAAAATAGATGAAACAGATGTATACAAATATAATCTTTATAAAAACAAGAAAAAATGCAATTAGAATATACTTAATGAAGATGAATCACAAAAATCACTCCTACAATCATTCAAAAGGATAGTGAATCGGAAGGATTTTTGAAAAAAAAAATGTCGATGATATATGAATATTGAAAGAGAAAACATTGAAGAGGATAAACATGGAAACCAACACCGTAAGACATGCCTAACATAATTGATTAGGCGTGTACTAATTACTTTGCTATTTAATTTTTGTTAATATACATATAAAATTGAAAAGAAATGATTATTCATGTGTAGTAAATTAACTTTTAATTATATCCATATAATATAAAATAGGTAAATTATAGCTATTTATCTTAAATATATATTGATGTTTGCTATATCTCGTAGTTTTTCCTATAAACTATCTATTAACTACATTATATACCCAATTTCAATCCTGTTTTATGATGTTTTAAACGACATTAAATACACCATCTAATACAATACAAAAATACACATCATATAAAATCATAATATGGCTAGATTTCGACTTATATTTCAAGAACTAAACAACCAATTTCCACTGTAATACAAAAACTCATACCTACCAAATAGATTAAAAGTTAAAGATCACGGAAAAAAAAACCAAATAGATTACAATTCCGTCGTGATTTATTACACATGTTAGAACGTGATATTCTCCATAAGCAAGTGTTGGGACGTTAAGATGTAATATTTATTATAGAATAAATCTTTGCTCAGTTTTAATTGATCATATATTCGTTTATGGTGTCTGTTTACTTATATAGTAGATGATTTAGTGTGTAGAGTTTTAGCTTATACACAAAGGATTAAATCATCGGTTCTTATAAGTATAAAATTTTTTGTTCACAATCTAGGATGGAAATTGGACATGCCATCGGTACGATTGTAGCACAAGATTATATGTAATTTATCTTGATTATGGGAACGGTATAGTTCCAACTTCTTGTGCTAGTGCATTTTGTATGTATTGAACGGGATCGAGTAGAGATAGTTGTTTTTGACTGGCTGACAAAAACATATTCTCTAAACTATTAAATGTATTTATATTCTTAATCCTGATATAACTATTATGATCTGTATATATTAATTATCATTTTGATTTATTAAAAGGTGAGATTCTACGATGGGTCAATATGCCTGGTAGATTGGATGATAATAATATATATTGGTGAAATAATAAGTTAGTTGATGGAATCCATGTCTCGTTATAGAGATTGATTGATATGCCTTTTTGAGAAACTTATAAGTTTTCATCGTGTCAAACCTTGCAAGTGGATTTATGAATTCGACACATGAAATAAGTTAAGTATTGCTCTAAAGGAAATTAATTATTGAATTAAATTCGTCAGTAATTTAATTTATTGATTAGTATCTGTAATCTTAACATGGGGAATTACATAAGTGTTTAATGGGGAATTTCAAAATATAAATAAAGGAGTGCAATTATGAATTTCTAGTGGAATGATTTGTAATTTATTATGGTAAGAATAATTCAAATTAATTATTTGGAATTATTTCCATAATAGGAAGCCTTAGTAATTAATTATGTGGTCCCTACAATGCCCATATTTAATTAGAACTCAGAATCCTATTTCTAAAGGGAAAAGAGGAAAATATCGTTAGTTTTATTCAAGAGAAAACTAATGTGTGTTTTTCTAGTTTTCTATAAAAACGAGGTTTTCTAATCCTTTTTAGATTGGGAAGAAATCTCTATAAATAAGGATTCTCTTAACCTAGAAAAGAGATTGTAGGTTTTCTATTCATACTTGTCCACCCAAGTATTGAGAGAGTTCGGATGTGAACTTGTCATTGTAGAAGACCGCAAAGATGTTGTCTATCGTGTGGATTCGCTCGAAGGTCTACGTAACTTGTGGATTCGCTTGAAGGTATCTGCTCACGCTTCAAGAGGTAATTCTTGAATTAAATTTCTGTAAGTTTGTGTGTTCTTGCGTAAACGATTTGATTATATATTATTCATGTAAGCAGTAAGATTTTGGTATGCTTCCGTTGTGCGTATAGTTTTCCAACAATTGGCATCAAGAGTCATGCTTGCCTCTAAATAGATAACTCTAATAATATGTATATGGTTAATTATACATATGTTTTCGTTGAAAGATCAAGAGTTGAATTTTTTTTTATGTTTGACGGGCAGTTTGGCGGTAATTGGGTAGCGTTAATCTGGTTTTTTTGTGCTTACATTATAAAAGTTAACAAAATAGATTTCGCCTATTGCCGAATTGAAGTTGCCGGCGTCAGAAAGAAAATTCTTGCCAACATATATGTTAAATCACATAAATATATATCAACATTAATTATGGGTCAATTGAGCTATGACTAATTGCATGATTTGATGTTTGGTTTAATTATCAGTGGATTGTTTGAAGAATTCTTTTTTTATTCAAACTTGTTTCACGTGATTAAAGGGTGGTGACAACCACTATTAATTAGAAAATATTGTTTTCATATCCAGTTTCATATCCATATCTCGCAGATCCTGATTCTTCTATTACATAATACCTATCAGCAGGCTGGGTGTTTGTGAAAGCAGTTAACCAGACTGCAACCACAATCGTTCTTTTTTGCCAAATAATTATGTGAGCTGAACATTATAATTAATAAATGGTTTCCATTAAGTGGTTTGTTTATTTGAAATTATTAGAAGTTCTTAATATTATATATATTTGAGATTACAATATGTGAATTGAGAATTATGATAAATAAATAGGATTTATGAAAGTGGTCTATTTATTTGAGTCGTTAGAATATCCTCAAGGTATCATGCATGGATTGTTCTTCATAAATGTATACTACTAAAGGTTTGTTTAATAGGAAGGAGATTTACCTTTAGATACTAGTAGCACTTTAATCAATTCATGAGAAGAGATATTAAAGATTTTCATCGGTTTAAAGGGAGAAATATAATATCTTAAATTCTCAAGTGTATTAATTGAGAGAACAATATGTTGTAAAGGGGTGAGTTGTGTGTCTTAGCCAAAAGACAGGACACAAGTATGTTTTGTGCTCATGAATTAAAAAGAGAATAAAAATGTGAATCATGTTATTTTAGTCATTAACTATACCTAAAACGGTTATTTTTTAAATTTGGTCATAATTTAAGTGGTCATGAATTTTTATTATCTCTGATTGACTTGAAATTTGATGGTTCCATCGAAAATCGTTTAGATGGGTTTGGGTAGTTTGTCGGATTAAAATTTGATTTGAATATATGATAAGATCATTTTTTTTGTCAATTATGTTTATGTTAAATTTGAAACATGATTGCACATGGTTATTTAACATGAATTGATATAAGAATGCAGGTCATATTGTTTTAATTCCTAAAGAAAATTAAATTACTTGAATTTGAAATTGGTCATAGCTTTGGAAATAAAGATTCTTTATAGGCTCCAATTGACCTGAAATTTGGTAAGTTCATTGATAAACGGCCTAGTAAGAAGTACTCATTGTTATGTGGTTATGATTCTTTGAGGTCGTTAAAATGATTTAAAGTTGTTCTTTAGAATTAAAATGTGATTTAGTATAAATGACATCCTTTATATTGTTTTTATTTATGTTATATGTGGTACATGATTACACGTGATGAGTTAATATCAATTGATACTCCCTTCATTCCATATTAACTTAAGCTTTGAGGTGTTTCACACCCTTTAAGAAAAGTAGGTTAGGACATAAATTGAACATAATTTTCCATTTTTACCCTTATTAATTATTGTCAAAAATAACTAAACATTAATTATAATAACTAATTCCAATACTAACTTAAAGGGTAAAATTGGTAGAATATTTTAAAAATAGTCTTGAAGATTAAAAACTTAAGTTAATTTGAAAAATGGAAAAGGGCTCAAATCTTAAGTTAATATGGAATGGAGGGAGTATATGATAAGGATGTAGATCTGATTATTTTTTCCTCAAATCGTTTGAATCTGAATTTGATCATAGCTTTGGAGATAAATATTATTTTTGAACTCTGATTGATCTGAAATTCGGTAGGTTCTTCAGAAACGATCAGATTTAAAATACTCATTGTTATGAAGTGGTTTGGCAATTGGTTAGATATTTCTTTGTATTTTGAAAATTAATTTTACTGAAAAATTACTCTACTATGATATAGTGGTGATAGACATTATTCTGTATGGTCTTCATGACTAAATTTTAGTGAAGTATTAAGTTCATGTGTTGGCTTCAGACCTTCCTCCATATCAGATTTAATACGAGTCACTAGATTTAATCTGATCTCTAGTTTTGATAATATGTATTGACTTTCTCTATCTGAGTAATATATGATTGAATCAATGGATCTAGGGATAATGATATTCACTTGGCTTAAATTAACATATACTCTCCATCTGAGTTAGCTTTTGTTCTAAATTTGTTGAAGTGAATATCTGACACCAGATATGTATGCTGCATGAGTAGTCATTTTTTCATCAAAATTTATTATTCAAGATGCATGGATATCTATGAGTGTGTTTTGATTTCTTTTTCATTCATAACACATGCTGATTTTTGGAAAATAGTATTCAGATAAAGTAAATAGTTTTTAGAATTTTGTTCTTTGTTCTTGATTTGTGTATCTATTTCACAAATGATGATATGTGTCATGCGATAAGAATTTTTGAATGGAAAAATTTTAAATTCTATTTTGACCATATAACGTTTTCAACCAAATTGATCATAGTTTTGGAATTCGAAAAAAAGGAACTCTGACTGATCTGAAATTTGGTAGATTCATAAGAACGACCTAGTAAGAAATTAACTTTTTTTGGATCGTTATATGAGTTTTTGGTCATATTTGATTAAATAGTAGTGAAGTATTAGTTTTATGTGTTGGCTTAGACATTCTTCCCTATCGGATGAAATTGATACAAGTCACTATGTATTTAATCGTCTAGTTTTGATAATTTGTATTAACTCTCCTAAACTGAGTAATATTAGATTAGATTAATGTAACTAGAGGATTTTCACTTGACTTAAACTAACAATAGACTCTCCATCTGAGTTAGGTTTGTATAAGTTTATGGAGTGAATAATCGGTCATTGTACATGTGTATTGCATGAGTAGTTCTCCAATCCCATCGATTGGCTATTCGAGATGCATGTATATATATGTATAAATGAGCCCTGAAATTGGTTATTTAGGATTATTTGAAATATTATGATCTATTCAATGTATTATATCTCATATTCGCAATTGACTTTTGATGAGTCCACGAATTGGACTCATTTAGGGCTATATTTTGATAGAAATTATGTCCTCAAATGCCTCTTTTATCTCAATATCTAATGAAAACTCTTAAGTTTCAGGTATTTGAAGTTTAAAGGAAAGCATGGACACCACGTAGGAAAAGAGGACAAAAAAGGTGAAAAGAACGAAGAAATAAAGGCCTAAAGATCATCGAGTCTTCTTGGCTAATTGCCGAAGGGTCTCACTTCGCCTTTTGTTCCAGTGTGCTGAGCTCTGAAGAAAAGGATCAAATCTGCGAAAAAAGGAGCAGTCTGCGCATCCCCGAGTAGTTCCGCGAAACAGTACCTCATCGCCCAATGGACCAAAGCACGACGATGCTGAAGGCTGTGACAGATGGCGATGAACACTACCGATGGGCGAATCGCCGAGTTGATCGGCGATTTTGACTAACGCCGCCGAAGGATCCACTGCAACACATGTTTTGAAAAACTATAAATACTAGTTTAATATCAGTTTTTAGAGAGTTGAACACTATTACAATTTTTAGTATTTTTTCATACTTTGCTCTGAGATTGAGAGGGTTTTTGAAGACTTGAAGAAGAAGAGGGTTTTCATCTTCAAGATTTGGAGTTGGATCTCGTTGATTCTTCATTCTTGGCCTGCAACAAGACTTAAATTTTCATACCCATTTGAATGCAAGCTCATTTTGGTATAAATTTCTATCTCTTGATGAGTGGCAAAAACCCCTAATTCTTGGGTTGTGATTTTGTGAATACGGGTTAAGATAATTATTGGGTCTTGCTTGTTGATAGTTTAAATGTAGTTTAATGGTGATTTCGTCTAGTAGTTGTGTTTGAATCTAATGGATTTGTAGTTGCAAATACAAGTTCACTCATGTGTTTTCGACATGCTCGAGAGAGAAGTCGCGAAACCAAGACCACTAGATTGATGGCCTAAGGAGTGAGTTGACAAGAGGCTCAGCCCGAGAGGGTGAGCCCTAGTCAGATATCCTAACACTCAGCTCGAGAGAGTGAGTGGGGTAAGGCGTAGACTGGTCTTCATGCGACAAGTGGGTGTCCGAGAGGAACCCATTTGAAATGGGGTAAGTTGCTCGATAGAGAACTTATTACATTTAAAGCTTAGCCTAGTCACAATTACTCTATAGATTCTCTATCAAAAGCATGTACCGAATAGTTTAGTCCATCCCATATTCCTAATCACATCCTAAGAATCTCCCTCTTATTCTATATCTCTTTGTTATTTTCGTTGTTTTTGCTTACTTGTGACAAAACCCCCAATTTGATATTTGACACTTTCGTGTCACCCATTCAATTTAAAATGTTTTTAATCGTTAATTTCTTTAGCTACAACTAGTTAGAATGAAATTCTAATTTTCTACTAATTTTCAAAACCACTCCCTTGGGACGATCCCAACCCTTGGTTATGTTACTATACTATTGCACGATCGTAGATACTCTTACTGGAAGTTGTGTCGTTGATTATGCAAATATGAAAATGGCGCCGCTGCCGATGAGTGGTGTTGTTTGAGCATATGTAGTTAAGAAGAATTTTTGTTCTTAATTAGTTGTAGTTTTACTAACCTTATGTTTAGCTTTGTTTTTTTTTTTGAGTTGTTTATGTATGCAGGCACCCTAAGCATGGCCAAGGAAAGTGGTGGTAAGTCGGTTGAGAAGAACCAAGAAGTCAAAGGTGACTTCAAGCTAACTGCACTGGTAACTCAACTGAACGACTTAGCCACCAAAGTCTCTAAGGTGGAAAACTGGTGCAACATCAAGGGAAGGTACATGCCCCCACATAAGTGGATCAAGTCGAGAGACAGAGAGAACAATCATGTCGAGAACATGCTTCAAATCATTCGTCAAAAGATCACCGATCAAGATCGAGTGCTGGAAGAAATGAAAGAGAATATTGAATCGTTAAATCAAATGATTGGCTGTCATTCTAGATCCCTCCAGCTAATCAAGTCACTCCTAAGCTTTGCAGTGCCTCAGCTCCACCCAAATGATCTATTGGGGTCACCTAGTGATGCTAGGGCCAACCCCAATAATGGAGAGTGAGAAAGAACTTACGTCATGCCATGACGTTAACTAAGGCGCTTATTGGGAGGCAACCCAAGATTGTTCATTTGGCGAACTAAAAGCCCATTCCGTGAATCACGAAAAATGGTTAATCTTTCTATTGTCTGCCGTTTGGATCTCCATGTACACTGGAAGTCCTGTAAAATCGGCGAAATAGGTGACCGATCGGTGTGTCGCCGAATGGACGCGCACTGAAAGGTTTATAATGGTCAAAGGTCTTAAAATTTGAACTCTTTCACACTCTCTCTATCGCTTTTAACCTTCACAACCTCACACCAAGGTATTATCGTCCATATTTTTGCTTTCGAGTGGTGGTTTTAGTGGTTGATTTGTGCTTAGAAGTGGTACTTCTTTGCTGCCTAGCATCTCAATTTCATCTTACTCAGCATCTAAGGTTGGTTTCCGAACTCTTAGTCCCTTTTATCAATAGCTGTGTTCAAATGCAATGACAATACTTTGATGATGTGTGTTGGTCGCTGTTGGTAAAAGTAAAGTTTTTATTTTCCTGCATTGATTCGATAATATTGAATTTAATGAGTTAAGAAGTTGATCCTTGAAAATCGTGCACTATAGTGGATAAAGGTTAGGCATAAGTATCGTTGGGTCTGAGCCTAATTTAGTTATTGCATGAGCTGAATTTGTTTTTGGGGATTACAGAGCTGAATTCAAGAAGATAGGTTGAAAATAGGCACGTTGAGCAATCTGGCGAGCTGGGTAGAGCTCGCCAAACCGCTGACGATTCACCTAACGTCCCCATCTCACCTTTAATTTAGTGCTAAGTGTTCTGATGATTCTGTAACTCTCGGCGAAAGACTTGGACAATTTTCGCAAATTAGTTGCCACTGAATCTTCTGAAGAAGCTCCGGGGACAATCATCCCAGACCAGGCTGGCACATCGGGAACTGATGCCTAGACAGATGAAGATACTGTGTAGACAAGACCCTTCTCTACCTTCTTCTCTATTTTTCTCTACTATTGACTTTTGAATTTTTGTTATTTGCATTTGAGGACAAATGTTTTTATTTGTGGTGGGGTGAGCCCCTCTTTTGTGTGCTACTCGTGAATCGTGTTTTGTTTGTATATTTGGGTTGTTCTACTTAAAATGTGTTTTATACTGTTTTCGTGGATGTTTAAGCTTATGGCTCCCTTTTTGGTTTAAATTGTGAAATGATTTTGACCCTTCTGAAAAATTTCAAATTTTTTGCACATTTTCGCCAACACTTGTATGCGCTTAATTGTGGTTGTTCATTAAAAATTTGAGTCTCGGTTTTGATCAATATCGATGACTTAAATAGTGCTTGCAATCGAACGAACATGAAGGTACGACTACGATAAGACCAAATGAAGTCGCATAAACAATATGTGAACTCTTTGCATCTCATTGTGATTAGCCATCTGTCAAATTTATTCTCTTGCAATGACCGTTGCACACTAGCAAAAGTGTGGAGTCTTGTTTGACTTAAGCGTCGATTCCTTGTGTGATAAGCTTACTTTGAACTATGCATGACAACACCTAGAATTTTCCCCGTTGGTCCAGTTGGTTATGTGAGGCTTTCGCTTGAGATGATCTTAGGCAATTTTGAAGAGTGTGAGCCAATTTGACATATACCTCTTTTGTGACCTCTTTTGTGAGTGTGTGAACATCTCTTGAACACCCCTTGAACGTTACCCTTCTTTGGAAGAAACTTGATGAAAAAAAACCTTTCTTGATCTAGTTCCCATAATCCTCATGATTGTTAGTTTGATTGAAATAGCCAACTTAGGCTGTTGGTCTAAGTTGTGGTAAAAAAAAATGGAAAACTCAAGAAGTGTAAAGAAAGTCTCCTTTAACTCATGGTGTTGAGAAAAATTGGAACCCCTCCATATAACAAAAAAAAAAGAAGAGAAAAAGAAAAGAGAGGAATGAAAAAGAAAGTCGTGGAATAAAAGCACAAAAGAAAGGGGGTTTCCAACACACCATGGGAAAATGAATAATAGGATGACATATGAACACTAAAGAGAAAGATGAAGGAGAAGAAAATGAAGTGTTAAAGACAACACATTTCATGAGGATCATAGTCACTGAGCCCCAATAACCATACCTTTGCACTCAGTCCCACTACAAGCCTTAAAACGACCTTTTTGATCTTGAGAAAGCTGAAACAAATGTTGACTGGAAAATACGGGTAAACCTATGGGTGAAAGCATGCATTGTGTTCCTCTTTGTGAGAGTGAGCGTTGTATCTGATTCCTGAACTTTAATTGATTATACCTATGTGTGTGAGAATGAAATCATCATTTGTGTGAGGGCATCATAATGCTTTTGTTGAGCTTGAACTTGCATTTGAAGCAAGTACTGCGAGCTTGAGAATATTTGATAATGGTGTGCCACAACTTGAATCTTTGAGTACACAATTGATCCTTGCATGCGTAATTTAAGTTTCTTTGTGTACATTAATGATTGAATCTTGTACAACACTGTTTGAGACATCATTATTGAACTACTGAACTTGAGTTTTACTAGAGGACAAGCAAAAGTTTAAGTTGGGAGTGTTGATGAGTTCTTGATTTGGACTCATTTAGGGCTATATTTTAATATAAATTATGTCCTCAAATGCCTCTTTTATCTCAATATCTGATGAAAATTCTTAAGTTTCAGATATTTGAAGTTTAAAGGAAAGCATGGACACCACGTAGCAAAAGGGGACAAAAATGGTGAAAAGAACGAAGAAATGAAGGCCTAAGGATCGCCGAGTCCACTTGGCGAATCGCCAAAGGGTCTCACTTCACCTTTTGTTCCAGTGTGCTGAGCTTTGAAGAAAAGGATCAAATCTGTGGAAAAAAGAGCAGTCGGCGGATCACCGAGTAGTTCCGCGAAGCAGTACCTCATCGCCTAATGGACCAAAGCACGACGATGCTGAAGGATGTGACGGATGGCGATGAACACTACCGATAGGCGAATGGCCGAGTTGAACGGCTATTCCAACTAACACCGCCGAAGGATCCACTGGAGGACATTTTCTGAAACACTATAAATACTAGCTTAATATCAGTTTTTAGGGAGTGGAACACTATTACAATTTTTAGTACTTTTTCATATTTTGCTTTGAGTTTGAGAGGGTTTTTGAAGACTTGAAGAAGAAGAGGGTTTTCATCTTCAAGATTTGGAGTTGGGACTCTTTGATTCTTCATTCTTGGCCTGTAACAAGACTTAAAATTTTTATACCCATTTGAATGCAAGCTCATTTAGGTATAAATTTCTATCTCTTGATGTGTGGCTAAAAACCTCAATTCTTGGGGTATGATTTTATGAATATGGGTTAAGATAATTGTTGGGTCTTGCTTGTTGCTAGTTTAAATGTAGTTTAATGGTGATTTTGTCTAGTAGTTGTGGTTGAATCTAACAGATTTGTAGTTCAAATACAAGTTCACTCATATGTTTTCAGCTTGCTCGAGAGAGAAGTCGTGAAACCAAGACCATTAGATTGATGGCTTAAGGAATGGGTCGACATGAGGTTCAGCCTGAGAGGGTGAGCCTTAGTTACATATCCTAACACTCAACTCGAGAGAGTGAGTGGGGTAAGGCGTAAACTGGTCTTTATGCGGCAAATGGGTGTCCGAGAGGAATCCATTTGAAAGGGGGTAAGTTGCTCGACAGAGAACTTATTTCCATTTAAAGCTTAGCCTAGTCACAATTACTCTATAGATTCTCTGTCAAAGCATGTACCCAATAATTTAGTCTGTCCCGTATCCCTAATCACATCCCAAGAATCTCCCTCTCATTCTATATCTCTTTGTTAATTTCGCTGTTTTTGTTTAATTGTGACAAAATCCCCAATTTGATATTTGACACTTTTATGTCACCCATTCAATTTAAAATGTTTTTAATCGTTAATTTCTTTAGCTACGACTAGTTAGAATGAAATTCTAATTTTCTACTAATTTTCAAAATCACTTCCTTGGGACGATCCCAACCCTTGGTTGGGTTACTATACTATTGCACGATCGTGGACACTCGTACTAGAAGTTATGTCGTTGATTACGCAAACATCAAAATGGCGCTGCTGCCGGGGAGTGGTGTTGTTTGAGAATATATAGTTAAGAAGAATTTTTGTTCTTAATTAGTTGTAGTTTTACTAACCTTATTTTTAGCTTTGTTTTCTTTTGAGTTGTTTGTGTATGCAGACACCTTAAGGATGGCTGAGGGAAGTGGTGGTAATTCCGTTGAGAAGAACCAAGAAGTCGAATGAGACTTCAAGCTAACTGCACTGGTAACTCAACCGAACAACTTAGCTACCAAAGTCTCTAAGGTGGAAAACCAGTTCAACAGCAAGGGAAGGTACATGCCCCCATATGAGTGGAATAAGTCGAGAGACAGGGAGAACAATCGTGTCGAGAACACTCTTCAAATCAATCTCCAAAAGATCACCGATCAAGATCGAGTGCTGGAAGAAATGAAAGGGAATATTGAATCGTTAAATCGAATGATTGGTTCTCATTCTAGATCCCTCCAGCTAATCAGGTCACTCCTGAGCTTTGTAGTGCCTCAACTCAACCCAAATGATCTATTGAGGTCATCTAGTGATGCTAGGGCAAACCCTAATAATGGAGAGTGAGAAAGAACTTACTTCGTGCCACGACGTTAACTAAGGAGCTTCTTGGGAGACAACCCAAGATTTTAAATGTTTTAGTTTTACCTTTATAAATAATGGTGTGTTGGTTATGCAGGTCAAAGTATGGAGAGTGTAAGGAAATTGCAATTGGCGAACTAAAAGCCCATTTCACGAATCACGGAAAATGGTTAATTCTGCTATTGTCCGCCGTTTGGATCTCCATCTACACTAGAAGTCCTATAAAACTTAGCGAAATAGGTGACCGCTTGGTGTGTCGCCGAGTGGATTGGCGAGTGTGACTAACGTCGCCGAATAGACGCACATTAAAATGTTTATAATGGCCAAAGGTCTCAAAATTTGAACTCCTTCACTTTCTCTCTCGCTTTTAACCTTCACAACCTCACACCAAGGTATTATCTTCCATATTTTTGCTTTCGAGTAGTGTTTTTAGTGGTTGATTTGTGCTCAAAACTGGTACTTCTTTGGTGCCTAGCATCTCAATTTCATCTTACTCAGCATCTAAGGTTGGTTTCCAAACTCTTAGTCCCTTTTATCAATAATTGTGTTCAAATACAATGACAATACTTTGATGATGTGTGCTGGTCGCTATTGGTAAAAGTAAAGGTTTTGTTTTCCTGCGTTGATTCGATAATATTGAATTTAATGAGTTAAGAAGTTGATCCCTGAAAGTGGATAAAGGTTAGGCATAAGTATCTCTAGGTCTGAACCTAATTTAGTTATTGCATGAGCTGAATTTGTTTTCGGGGATTGTAGAGCTGAATTCAAGAAGATAGGTTGAAAATAGGCACGTTGAGTAATTTGGCGAGCTGGGTCGAGCTCGCCAAACCGCTAGACGGTTCACCTAACATCCCTATCTCGCCTTTAATTTAATGCTAAATGTTCTGATAATTCTGTAACTCTCGGTGAAAGACTTGGACAGTTTTCGCAAGTCAGTTGCCACTGAATCTTCTGAAGAAGCTCCGGGGACAATCATCCCAGACCAGGCCGGCACATCGGGAATTAATGCCCAGACAGATGAAGATACTGTGTAGACAGAACCCCTCTCTACCTTCTTCTCTATTTTTCTCTACTATTGACTTTTGAATTTTTGTTATTTGTATTTCAGGACAAATGTTTTTATTTGTGGTGGGGTAGGCCCTCTTTTGTGTGCTACTCGTGAATCGTATTTTGTTTGTATATTTGGGCTGTTCTGCTTAAAATGTGTTTTATACTGTTTTTGTGGATGTTTAAGCTTATGGCTCCCTTTTTGGTTTAAATTGTGAAATGATTTTGACCCTTCTGATAAATTTTAATTTTTTCGTACATTTTCACCACCCCTTGTATGCACTTAATTGTGGCTGTTCATTAGCAAATTTGAGTCTCGATTTTGATTAATATCGATGACTTACATAGTGCTTGCAATCCAACGAAAATGAAGGTATGGCTACGATGAGACCAAATAAAGTCGCATTAGACAATATGTGAACTCTTTGCATCTCGTTGTAATTAGCCATGTGTCAAATTGATTCTCTTGTAATGACCGTTGCACACTAGCAAAAGTGTGGAGTCTTGTTTGACTTAAGTGTCGATGCCTTGTGTGATAAGCTTACTTTGAACAATGCATGACAACACCTAGAATTTGCCCCGTTGGTCCAGTTGATTATGTGAGGCTTTTGCTTGAGATGATCTTATGCAATTTTGAAGAGTGTGAGCCAATTTGACATATACCTCTTTTGTGACCTCTTTTGTGAGTGTGTGAACCTCTCTTTAACACTCCTTGAACGTTACCCTTCTTTGGAATACATTTGATGAAAGCAAAACCTTTCTGGATCCAGTTCCCATAATCCTCATGATTATTGATTTGCTTGAAATAGCCAACTTAGGCATTTGGCCTAAGTCTGGGGTGTGGTGAAAAAAAATAATAAAAAAAATGGAAAAGTCAAGAAGTGTAAAGAAAGTCTTCTTTAACCCATGGTGTTGAGAAAAATTGGTACCCCTCCATTTAACAAAAAAGAAGAAAGAGAAAAAGAAAAGAAAGGAATGAAAAAGAAAGTTGTGGAATAAAAGCACAAAAGAAAGGGGGTTTCCAACACACCATGGGAAAATGAATAATAGGATGACTTATGAACACTAAAGAGTAAGATGAAGGAGAAGAAAATGAAGTGTTAAAGACACAACATTTCATGAGGATTATAGTCACTTGAGCCCAAATGACCATACCTTTTCATTCAGCCCCGCAACAAGCCTTAGAAAGACCTTTTTGATCTTGAGAAAGTTGAAACAAATGTTGACTGGAAAATATGGGTAAACCTATGGGTGAAAACATGTATTATGTTCCTCTTTGTGAGAGTGAGCGTTGTATCTGATTCCTGAACTTTAATTGATTATACCTATGTGTGTGAGAATGAAATCATCATTTGTGTGAGGGCATCATAATGCTTTTGTTGAGCTTGAACTTGCATTTGAAGCAAGTACTGCGAGCTTGAGAATATTTGATAATGGTGTGCCACAACTTGAATCTTTGAGTACACAATTGCTCCTTGCATGAGTAATTTGAGTTTCTTCGTGTACATTAATGATTGAATCTTGTACAACACTGTTTGAGACATCTTTATTGAACTACTGAACTTGAGTTTTACTAGAGGACAAGCAAAAGTTTAAGTTGGGAGTGTTGATGAGTTCTTGATTTGGACTCATTTAGGGCTATATTTTAATAGAAATTATGTCCTAAAATGCCTCTTTTATCTCAATATCTTATAAAAATTCTTAAGTTTCAGATATTTAAAGTTTAAAGGAAAGCATGGACACCACGTAGCAATATGGGACAAAAATGGTGAAAAGAATGAAGAAATGAAGACCTAAGGATTGTCGAGTCCACTTGGAGAATCGCCGAAGGGTCTCACTTCGCCTTTTGTTCCAGTGTGCTGAGCTTTGAAGAAAAGGATCAAATCTGTGGAAAAAAGAGCAGTCGGCGCATCGCCGAGTATTTTCGCGAAGCAGTACCTCATCGCCCAATGGACCAAAGCATGATGATGCTGAAGGCTGTGACGGATGGCAATGAACACTACCGATGGGCGAATTGCCGAGTTGATCTGCGATTCCGACTAACGCTGCCGAAGGATCCACTGCAGCACATTTTTTGTAAACTATAAATACTAGTTTAATATCAGTTTTTGGGGAGTCGAACACTATTACAATTTTTAGTAGTTTTTCATAGTTTGCTCTTAGTTTGAGAGGGTTTTTGAAGACTTGAAGAAGAAGAGGGTTTTCATCTTCAAGATTTGGGGTTGGGTCTCGTTGATTCCTCATTCTTGGCTTGTAACAAGACTTAAATTTTCATACCCATTTGAATGCAAGTTCATTTAGGTATAAATTTCTATCTCTTGATGTGTGGCTAAAAACCCTAATTCTTTGGGTGTGATTTTGTGAATATGGGTTAAGATAATTGTTGGGTCTTGCTTGCTGATAGTTTAAATATAGTTTAATGGTGATTTCGTCTAGTAGTTGTGGTTAAATGTAATTGATTTGTAGTTGCAAATATAAGTTCACATGTGTTTTCGGCTTGCTCGAGAGAGAGGTCGCGAAACTAAGACCACTAGATTGATGGCCTACATAGTGGGTCGACGTGAGGCTCAGCCCGAGAGGGTGAGCCCTAGTCCCATATCCTAACACTCACCTCGAGAGAGTGAGTGGGGTAAGACATAGGCTGGTCTTCATGAGACTAGTGGGTGTCCGAGAGGAACCCATTTGAAACGGGGTAAGTTGCTCGACAGAGAACTTATTTCCATTTAAAGCTTTGCCTAGTCACAATTACTCTGTAGATTCTCTATCAAAAGCATGTACCCAATACTTTAGTTTATCCCATATTCCTTATCACATCCCAAGAATCTCCCTCTCATTCTATATCTCTTTGTTAGTTTCACTGTTTTTGCTTACTTGTGACAAAACCCCCAATTTGATATTTGACACTTTCGTGTCACCCATTCAATTTAAAATGTTTTTAATCGTTAATTTCTTTAGCTACGACTAGTTAGAATGAAATTCTAATTTTCTGCTAATTTTCAAAATCACTCCCTTAGGACGATCCCAACCCTTGGTTGGGTTACTATACTATTGCACGATTGTAGACACTCGTATTGGAAGTTGTGTCATTGATTACACAAACATCAACTTTACGCACCCATCAACTTTACGCACCCACTTAGTACTAATTAACCTTTTCTTTTGGTAGAGATAATATATTAATTCAAAGAATGCATTGTACATGTACCTTATGTTAGAAGAAATTATTTTTCAGTTTCTAACTATAGATAAGAGATAAGTATTTAATATATTTGTTTGTAACTCTCCTATCATTGAGTTTGATGGATATTTTATCTCTTGTGGTATATTAATGCGTGATTCTTTTATTAATATTATCTCTCATGAATTGAATTTTATTAATCTGTATCATTAGGAAAAATATCTTTTAAATTGAATGAAACATATCAATACATTAGCGTTTAAGTCATTTATTCTAAATAGAATTTCGAGCTTGGTTAATGGATGAACATAACGTTTCATTGAAAGTGAAGTCACTACCAACATGTAAGTCTTGTTTAGAAGGAAAAATGACTAAGAGACCTTTCCTCTTAAAAAGGAAAAAGAGGTAATGATAAGTTATAATTAATCTATTCTGATTTGTGTGGTAAATGAACATTTGGGCAAGAGGTGAATTTTATTATTGTAAGTTTTTTCAAGAAGGTTACTCATGATATGATTTTTTTTTATGTTTTGTAAGTCTAAATGTCTTGATAAACTCAAAATATTTAAGGCAAATGAAAATAGCATCATGAAAAATACATAAAGTCACTGTAATTTGATTGTAGTGACATAAACCTCTCTGAAGAGCTCATGAGTCACTTATCTTGTAAAATAATTGCATTTCAATTGTCTACACCAGATAATCTATAATAGATTGGTGTAGAAGAAAAAAGAAGTAGACTCTTATGAAGATGATAAGATTAATTATTGACTTATTATAAGTTATTTTTTTTTGGGATATGTTCTAATAACTGCATATCACATTCTGAATTCAATTTCTTTCAAATCAGTACCTTGAACAACTATAGAACTAGTTGGATTTGATGTAAGTCTAATCTGTGTCATGTTCAGATATATGATTGTCCAGTACATGTGCTGAGTGAGAGAATAAGAAAATTGAAATTTAGAACGGAATGTGTGTGTTAATTGGATATCCTAAAGAATGAAAGAAGGTTTATTATAGTGTCCTTAAGGCAATTGTTAACACAACTGTCTGATTTATAGAAAAAGATCATTTAGTAAACCATGTTCCTAGAAGTTAACTAGTTTTACAGGAATTGAACAAAGAAATAACAAATAAGTCAATTGTAAATTCAGACGCTCAAAAACATCTAATCGGTATGTCAGAAATGACGTTCCATTGCATTTAAGTAGTGGGAGAAACGTTACTAGACATAAGAAAACTACTACCTCAAGTAGTGGAAGTGATGTTGATCAAATTAAAGAACACTACATGAAAAGTTGTTAATATTTCAATATCGAAAGATTTTGAAGAAAATATTAAAACTCAACATCATAAAAGTGTGATTATGTAGTAGTGCTTAGTCGTAGTGGGAGAATCATAGCGAAGATTGAATTGTTTTGTACGCTTGAGAGAACTATTATGATAGATTTCCTGAAAAGAAGTACACGCTTGGAAGGTTTCATGAGAAGCTCTCTCAAGATCTAGTACAAAATTGATTTGTTACGACGAAGCACTACTAGACAAAATTGCATGAGAAAATAACTTGGTAAATTTCTTTTGATAAGAAATAAAGGAATGCTTGTGAAAGTTGTAAATGCATAGTTTAGAGTCTAAGTGGGAGACATTTAGGGTATATACTATTAATCATGTGTTTAGACATAGTATTCTAACAATATTTAAGATTAAATATCTATGTGGGAGATTGGTAGGGTATAGACTATTAACCATGTATTTAGATATAGTACATTATAACAATTGTGATGGTTAAAAGTCTAAGTAGGAGATTGTTGGGATATATACTATTAACCATGTGTTAAGATATACTAGTTATTATAGAATAAATATTTGCTCACTTTTAATAGATCATATATTCGTTTATGATGTCTGTTTACTTATATAGTAGATGATTTAGTGTGTAGAGTTTTAGCTTATACATAGAAGATTAAATCATCGGTTCTTATAAGTATAAAGTTTTTTGTTCACAATCTAGGATGAAAATTGGACATGCCATCGATTCGATTGTAGCACAAGATTATATGTAATTTATCTTGATTATGAGAATGATATAGTTCCAACTTCTTGTGCTAGTGCATTTTGTATGTATTGAACGGGACCGAGTAGATATAGTTGTTTTAGATTGGCTGATAAAAACATATTCTCTAAACTATTAAATGTACTTATATTCTTAATTCTGATATAACTATTATGAGGTGTATATATTAATTATCGTTTTGATTTATTAAAAGGTAAGATTCTGAGATGGGTCAATATGCTTGGTAGATTTGATGATAATAATATATATTGGTGAAATAATAAGTTAGTTGATGGAATCCATGTCTCGTTATAGAGATTGATTGATATGCCTTTTTAAGAAACTTATAAGTTTTCATCGTGTCAAACCTTGCAAGTGGATTTATGAATCCAACATATGAAATAAGTTAAGTAGTGCTCTAAAGGAAATTAATCATTGAATTAAATTCGTTAGTAATTTAATTTATTGATTAGTATCTGTAATCTTAACATGGGAATTAAATAAGTATTTAATGGGAAATTTCAAAATAAATAGAGGAGTGCAATTATGAATTTCTAGTGGAATGATTTGTAATTTATTATGGTAAGAGTAATTCAAATTAATTATTTGGAATTATTTCCATAATAGGAAGCCTCAGTAATTAATTATGTCATCCCTACAGTGCCTATATTTAAGTAGAACTCAGAATCCTATTTCTAAGGGGAAAGGAGGAAAATAACATTAGTTTTATTCAAGAGAAAACTAACATGTGTTTTTCTGGTTTTCCATAAAAATGAGGTTTTCTAATCCTTTTTGGATTGGGAAGAAATCTATATAAATAGGGATTTTCCTAACCTAGAAAAGAGATCGAAGGTTTTCTGTTCATACTTGCCCACCCAAGTATTGAGAGAGTTCGAATGTGAACTTGGAATCATTGTAGAAGACCGCAAAGATGTTGTCTATCGTGTGGATTCGCTCGAAGGTCTGTGTAACTTGTGGATTCGCTTGAAGGTATCTGCTCACGCTTCAAGAGGTAATTCTTGAAGTAAATTTCAGTAAGTTTATGTGTTCTAGCATATTATATGTGTTCCAACATAAACTATTTGGTTATCTATTATTCATAGTATGCTTCCGCTGTGCATATAGTTTTCCAACAGCAAGAACCAAAGGATATATTATCTATATCGCTCTTACAATGTGTTTTGTCTACTCCCGTATTTATATACAACGATAGTAGTATAGTTCTATGTGACTTAGGAGATCTAATTATACTAAAACTAAGTTATCCCTTGTCTTTAGGATTACTAGTTGACGTAGGAGTCGAACTCTTCAAAGAAGTCATAAGAGTAGTTCCAATACTCCCATTGCAAGCTGAAGGTGGAGGAATGACATTCAGCTTCGAGCAAAGTAACTGTCACGACCCGGGAGCACCCCCTAGTCGTAACCGGCGTACTCGACCTCGAAGAGGTCTAATACAAGCCTCTTAGCATTCATTCATCGCATAGACACTAAAACCATAAGGAATTAAAAACTTTCTTTACCAAGAAAACATTTCAAAAAAAAAAAATAGCAGGCGGAAGACTTTCTAGACTTTATACATGATGTCTCAAAACCATCTAATACTGTAGAGTACAAAATTCGGGACTAATCCCATACACAACTTAAACAATACTAAAAAGACATAAAAAAACATATTGGGTATTGTCCTCGAATCTATGAGAACTCACCAAGTCTTCATCTTCAACACTTCGAAACCTATCAAGTAGCCATGATATGTCACCATCTCCAAATCCCTACACTTTAGTCCAAAAAGGGAAATAAAGGGGGGTTAGCACAATTAAGTACTAAGTATGGAGACCATGCAAGAAAATATGCACAACGGACATTTACAAGAAATGTATGCTTTCATATCATTTTGATAAAACCTTTCCTTTACAAGAATAAGAGACATAATACAAGCCAACATTAACATATAAGACCATAGCCAACCATACATATACTCAACATATGTCCATATACAACCCATGCTTAACTTTAAAAGAACACATGTCATTTCATTACCATAGGACCTCTACCTAATATATTCTTAAGACACACTTGAGTGAGACAAGAAGTGACCGCCCATACAACCTCTTCAAGCACACTTAAGTGTTCCCCAAGATTACCTTAGATAAGGACATTTCCTTTACAACATAACATCAATAGACCAACATTCTTTAAGAAACCATTTTGGAGACATTCAAGCACATAAGGGGACTTTCACTTAATAGTCGTTAGACTTAGGTAACTCACTTTAGTATCTTCAAAGCGTACTCGTGCCATGTGTAGATAGCATCCCATATTACTACCTACACGTTGTAGAACCTATCCAATAACTAGAGTGCACATCCCACATGATGGGAATAGGCATTAACCGACATAGACCATGAGAGCTAGACATGGAATCCGGTGTCATAAAACCCTACACCGTGGAAGGTGTTCTACTTGCCAAGGGTAGAACTAGGACACATCCCATGTAGGCACATGGTTTAGGGGATATCCAAAGATGTTCATTGTACTCTTGCCTCATACTCGGGAGAGCTACCATCTTAAC
>NC_064290.1:23114692-23137754 GCF_019186545.1 Solanum stenotomum
AAAGCCATAACCAACATTACTCAATTCCCTACTAATTCAACATTATTCATAAAGTAAGTCAACTTACCATCCTTTCCAAGCCACCTTCACCATTCTCATGATCAAACAATTCACAATAGAAAGCATAGGTAATCATGGTATTCAACTATACCATTTAAGCTAAGCATAAGCCCATAATCAACATGAAGACAAATTCACAATTTTTGCCCATTCAAGGCCAACATCCCACATCCTTCAATTCAATAAAGATTCTTAACAATTCACATATATAGTACCATATATGAACAACCCATATCATACTAAACACAATTTTTTATAATCATCTACTCAAAATCAATACACCCACTTTATGGTGAAATTTAGAGAATTTGGGAAAACATGGGTTCATGGGGATATCTTACTAAACACCATTAATAACAATGTAAATCATCATTTAAAACCCTTTTTATGCAAGAACCCATGCTAGAATCGAAATTAGGACTTTAGGATTTTTGAAGAACTTTGAAAATACTTTGAATTAGCTCTTTGATTGAAAAGGGATCAAAGATAAAGAGTCCCCATACCTTAATATTGAGAAAGCCCACGAAAATCGATGAAAGAAGCCTCCAATTGAAACCCTAGTTCTTCACCCTTCTTCTTCCTTGAACTTGAAAGAAATACATGAAAGGAGATGGGTTTCTTTTTAATTCTAAGAGGAGTGACTTAAATGAAAGGAATTAAGTCATAAAAAGGTCTTATAGTTGCTAGGAAAAGAATAAAATAGCATAGGGTCAGTTTTGGAAAAGGACTAAGGACCCATAAAGTCTTAACTAAAAAAATGCTGCCCCTTCCCGTCTTAGTTCGCCCTTTTCTTCAGCCTGACAGTGCTTCAATATTTCGGGCATAACTTTTTACTCCAAGGTCGAAATTGGGAAAACTCGGTGGCGTTGGAAAAAGGACTCAAAGACCTTTAATTGGATAGGTAAAGATCCACCTAATTCATTTTGAGCTAAAAGATATGACCATTTAAAGTTGACCCTTACAACTCACTAGTTCAAATGACTAGTTTCCGGACGTCACGGTCATTTCTCATCATTTCATCTAGTTCTCAACTCCAAACTCACATGTGAGGCTCTAGTTTCACTAGTTTGTTTTTAGGGTCGTTACAGTAACTCAAACCTTGTTGAAGCACGAGGCTTGATAAGAACATCGACAAGTTGATCTTTGGTGGATAGAAATTGAACAGGGAGATCCTTGCGAGCTACCTTGTCAGGGACAAAGTGAAAATCTATCTCCACATGCTTGGTGCGAGCATGAAAAATTGGATTGATGGACATATAGGTTGCACCAAGATTGTCACACCACAACATAGGAGATGTGCGAAGCGGAATGTTGAGCTCAAAGAGCAAGGACTACAACCACGTGAGCTCAGCTGCAGCATCAGCATCAGTAAGAGCTTTATATTCAGATTCAATTGATGAGTGAGCGACAATCCGTTGCTTCTTAGATGACCAAGAGATCAATGCATTTCCATGAAATATTGTGTAACCACCCGTGGACTTTCTGTCATCCAAAGAGCCTGCCCAATCCGAATCAGTGAAAGCCTGTAGCACTAAGTTGGATGAACAATGAATGATAAATTGATGATGCATAGTGAGCTTGAGATATCGAAGGATACGCTTTACAGCAGCCCATTGATTTTGACTTGGAGAGTGCATAAATTGACAAATCTTGTTAACAACAAATGCAAGATCCGGCCGAGTCAAGGTGACATATTGCAAAGCTCCAACAATAGTTCGATACAAAGTTGGGTCATCAAATAAAGGACTATTACTGGCATGGAGCTTAGTATTCAGTGCCATAGGGGTGTGCACTGGTTTGCAATTGTGCATTGCGGCCCGGGTGAGCAAGTTTGTAATAGATTGTTGTTGAGAAAGAAAAAGTCTGGTGGCAGTGTGCTTCACTTCAATACCTAAAAAGAAACTTAAGCAACCTAAGTCACGAATAGAAAATTCATCTCCTAACTTGTATATAATTGATTCCAAAAATGAGAGATGGCTACTGGTTACGATAATAGCATCAACATAAACAAGCAAATAAGTTGTGACACCATGAGCTTGATAGAAAAATAGAGATGTGTCTGTTTTGGAAGGAGAAAATCCGACAACCATGAGAAATTGATGAAGGAACATGTACCATGCTCTCGGTGCCTGTTTGAGACCATATAGGGATTTCTGCAGCAACCATACATGATGAACAAATCCAGCAGGTTGAGCCATATATACACGTTCCTGAAGGTGTCCATGTAAGAATGCATTTTGGACATCTAACTGGCACAATTGCCATCCTCTAGACGCAGCAACAGTGAGGACAACCCGAATGGTTGGAGGTTTGACAACTGGGCTAAATGTCTTAAAATAATCTTGACCCTCTAGTTGATGAAATCCTTTGGCAACTAAACAAGATTTGTAACGCTTGATATTTTCCAAAGAATTTTTCTTAATTCAAAAAATCCACTTATTGCCTAGCACATTCATGAATGAGTTAAAAGGGACAAGTGTCCAAGTTCCATTGCGTAGAAGAGCATTCATCTTCACAGACATAGCATCTCGCCAAACTTTATGTTTATTTGCTTCAGTGAAGCTAGTAGGTTCGATAGATGGAGGGATGACAACTTGGAAGATGGAACTGTGGATAAATGGGAAGAGGGAGACATATGTCTAAGACGCATGTGGTGAGTGCGTTATGGAATTTCTACTGACTGAGATTTGTAACGGAGTAGATTGGTGTGGCAGGGAGAAGTCAGTAAGATCGACAACCAAAGGAATGGCCGGTTGGGACGATGGAGCACTGGTGTTACTAGATGACTGATCGATTACGGGGCATCGAAGAGTAGATAATGGATTGGGAAGATTTGAGGTAGGTGGCGATGCAACTGGATTAGCTGGTGGATGGGGAATATGGGAAGATACCCAAGGGATCGAATCTACTAGAGTAGAGGGATGGGGACCTAGAATTGAGTTTGAAGTAAATGGAAATATGGTTTCGTCGAAGCAAACATGCCTGGCTATATAGAAACGGCCAGAGACTCTATCAAGACAACGATACCCGATGTGTTTGGGGCTGTAACCAAGGAATAGACAAGGCGAACTATGAAAATCAAATTTGTATTTTTTATAAGGTCGAAGATATGGAAAACAAAGGCATCCGAAGGCTCTTAGGAGAGAGTAATCTGGTGATTTGTGAAATGCAAGTTCAAATAGAGACTTACCATTATTCGAGGGTGATGGAAGTTGATTTATTAGATATACAACGGTGTCTAAGGCAAAGTGCCAGTAATGGGATGGGTTGGAACTATGAGCTAAGAGACTTAAGCCCGTTTCAACTATATGGCAATGTTTCCGTTCCACTTTGCCTTGTTGTTCATGGGTGTGAGGACATGAGACTCTGTGAGAGATGACGAATTGCGAGAGGATAGGGGAAAGAGCACGAAACTCGCCACCCCAATCCGATTGAATTGACTTAATTTTGGTGTGAAAGTGATTTTCAACCAGAAGCTTAAACTGATGGAAAATTGAGGTGACTTCTGATTTTAATTTCATTGGAAATCCCCAAGAAAAATTAGAAAAATTATTAACCAACACAAGAAAATATTTATGACCCTCGAAAGATAAGTGAGGAGCAGGACCCCAAACATCGACAAATAATAATTGCAAAATAGAGGAGCTTTTATTAATTGAAGTTGGAAGATGTGACTTTTGTGACTTGCCAAGTTGGAAAGCACTACAAATATGATTAAAATTAAACCTAGACCAAGGTAAACTATGCTTCTGGATGACTTGATGGAGCACTAGTTTGTGGGGATGACCTAGACGAAGATGCCAACACGTGGATGCCGTTCTGGAAGATATAAAAGCGGATGGTGACTTGGAGATTGCTCGTGGTTGGGAAGGTTGAAGCTTGAGTGAGTACAAACCATCATTACTCTTCCCTGAAAGAAGAGGTTTCTTGGATGCTCGATCCTTAACAATAAAATGAGAGGGATGAAATTAAAAAAAAACATCAATATCGCGAGCAAATCTCTGAACAGAAAGTAAACGTTTTGTGATTGAAGGGAGATGAAGAATATTAGTAAGAGCTAAGGATTTGGAAGGTAGAGAGAGCGTGGAATTAACAGTGTGATGAATAGGAAGCCCTTGCCCGTTCCCAACTTGAACTTGATCCATACCGTTGTAGTCCTCCAGATGATGCAAGCTAGCAAGATCAGGTGTGATGTGATGGCTAGCACCGTTGTCTGGATACCAATTTTGGGGTTCAATATGAGGTGATTGATGAGTCAAATAAGCTGACGGATTGATCGTGTGATTGTATCACTGAAAACAATTTGGTGCAAGATGATTTACACCATTACAAATTTGACAACGCGAGCGAGAGTTCGGTGAGGACCATTGATTTTCGGTGGATGAATTGTTGTGATAACCTTGTCTGCTACCACGATTTCCTCCTCTACCTCTCTTGTTGTTGCGACCTCGTCCTCTGTGATTTTGCTGGTTGTATTGGCTCTCGTTTTGGGAAGCACGCTGGCTGAATTTTGCAGAAGGATTGCTAGGCAAGTCCGATATAGTAGATGGTGAAATAGATAAGGATGAGAGTGCCTGACCATGAATAAATTCATGGCTTAACAAAAGGCTGTGTAACTCGCTAAAGGTGACAGGTTCTTGTCGAGCAGAGATAGCAGTTACAATATCTTTAAATTCACTTCGAAGAGCTTTGAACATATAAATATTTTGATCAGGAAGGCAAACTGGACAGCCAACAATTGCTAGTTTATCGATAAGTAATTTGACCTTGTGAATATATATTGAGTGACACTCAAATCCTCTTATTTAAGATTCTGAAGCTGCATATGAGGGTTTAGAATTCGAGTATTCGATGGTGATGAGAAGGCTGCCTCTAGAGCATCCCAAATAGATTTTGCCGTGGGTATCCCTATAACGATTGGAATAGTCCCCTCCGAGAGAGATGAGATAATGAGACTCATAATCAATTGATCTTGTTTGATCCACCGAAGATATGCCGGATTGAAAACATCTTGTTCACCATCTTTGCCTGCCATATGAGAGGGTGGGCATACATAACTTCCATCTACATAACCAAAAAGCTCTTGTCCTCGAAGAAACAAACAAATTTGTGTTTCCAAAAAAGATAATTCGTAGATGTTAATTTTACGGAAATAAAGTGATGAGCGTTGGTGAGAGGAGAAGGAGATGGGTTGCTTGTTTGAGCCATGACTGCCGTTCGAGAAGTGGACGATGAGTCCGAAGTATGGTCTGATACCATGTTAGAACGTGATATTCTCCAGAAGCAAGAACCAAAGGATATATTATTTATATCGCTCTTACAATGTGTTATGTCTACTCCCGTATTTATATACAACGATAGTATTATAGTTATATGTGACTTAGGAGATCTAATTATATACTAAAACTAAGTTATCCCTTGTCTTTAGGATTACTAGTTGGCGTAGGAGTCGAACTCTTCAAAGGAGTCATAAGAGTAGTTCCAATAACACATACCTGATACTTTCCATTGTCTGTTGTGTTGAATTAGAAAAGAAACACTGTTGATATCCATAATTAAAAAATCGTTCAAGATAGGGAGGTAGAGAGGTTTATTTTGGTTAAAAAACCTTTTTTGATGGAAGAGATTATATAACCAATCTGAGTATATTGTGGAAGCTAAAATAATGGGAGAAAATTAGTAATTTGAGAAAATCGTGCGTTATTATTTCTATGATTTTTTTATATATAATATTATTTTCTATATTTGAAAAAAAAAAACTATTGTTATATAGGTGAAAAAAAAAACTATTGCTATATACTGGTTATTAAGGTACTTAATTTGTATACTTAAGTATCTTGCCTTTATTTATGCACACCCAAAATTAGAAAATATAGATGTCAGTTGAAGTCAAGTTGAAGGTAACATTTATGTATTATGCCATATGAAAAATGATGTCAGCTTTGAATGTGTGTTGATATGTTCAGCCTTCACTTTACAAATCATTTCGGCTAAAATAGTGAATTTTTTTTTAGGATTGCAAAGATAATAATCATATATCAGTGCTCTATACTAGAGTTTTGTTATTTACGCTCTATAGCTATATTTTGTTTGCTATGGAGTCTCTGATATGTACAAATCGCGGCGATTTGTATAAATTCACGGCACTAATTCATTTGTGTCTATGAAAACCACGTTTATATATTTATTTCAATTATATATGTATGTTTTCTGTGTTAGGCTTATCAATTTATATATATATATATATATATATATATATATATATATGGAATATGTATATAAATACAATTTTTTATTTGTTGTTATTTGTATATGTATATGTTCTTTGGGTTAGACTTGTCAATTCTATATGTATAGTAATATACAAGTTCCAACCGAATGGCAAGAAAAAGTGAAATATAGGCTACGAAATAGAATTAAACGAAGAGCAACTTTCACATATAGCAAACACAAAAATCATATTTGTATGCTATAGCTATAGTTTGCATAATTGCGCTCCATAGCAAACATAAATATGTATATTTCGCTATACGTATACAAATGAAAGCTATGACTATTTCGCTATACATATATACAAAAGAAGCAATTGTGTAATTTGTTTCGACATACATATACAAAAGAATCAATTGTATAATCTGTTTTGTATAAAGCGAGAAAAAGAGAAAGACAAAAGAAAATTGGGCAGGGGAAGATCGTATTTGTATAATCATATGTGTATAGGACGAAAATATAAGTATTTGTATTTGTATATACAATTTTCTCTCACTTTACACAAACACAATGTATACATTTGTGTTTGTATAGAGTGAGAGAGGCGAGTGAGAGTGGCGAGCGAGATCTGGAGAGTGGTGAGTGAGATTTGGGAGAGGGGAGACAGGGGAGCGAAAATATATGTATATATACAATTTTCTCTCGCTTTATACAAACATAAATACATTTTATACATTTGTGTTTGTATAAAAGCGAGAGAGGCGAGCGAGACTGGTAGCGCAACATGAGAGTGGCGATCGAGATTCCACCAGGGAGAGAGGCGAAAATAGCAATAATTTGCTATGGGGTACAATTAAATCAAACTATGTTTATAACATTTAATTTAAATTAATAGTTTGCTATTATATACAATATTTTCTTAAATGAAACCATAATTATAACATTTAATTTGATCTAAATATATGATAATATGTACATTTTTCACAAAAATAATTGACCCACATCCATGGAAAATGTTATTCTCTCTTAGAAAAACGAAAAGACCCAATCTACGAGGGTAAAATGCTCTTTCGGTACACTTCTCAGTTTTCCAAAACGACAGGTAAAGCTTTTACAAACAAAAATGTACATAAACTATTACTCCCCTCGTCTCATATGACATAGACATTTTTTATTTATACAATGATTAAGATATTATTAATATATTGATCAATTTTATTATTTTACCCTTTATTTATATTAATCTCTTAAAAAAAAATTGAATCTTCAAATTTGATTAAAGTTTAACTTTTAATTGTAGAGATAAAATGTGAAAAATTAATTAATTCTATCACATTAATAAATGATCAAGTAATATGGAAAAAATATTTTTAATACGATATCCATCTAATCTAGTATGGAACAGAGGGAGTAAAAACAAAGAAGCACTAGCTAGTTTTGCACAATGCCACATATGACTTAACAAAGATAAGATGGTACAAAGAATATGTGCAAATGAAATACAAAAAGTAGAACCTAAAATGCAAGAGTTAACCGAACTGCATTACTACAACCGTTTTGAGAAGTGGAAAGGGGGAAGAATAATATCAAGCCCAACCCTGTTTGTAACGTTCGAAAAGTTGTTCAGTTTGGGCATTTCTGTAAGCACTGCAAGCAATGAGATATACCCAAATAAGAACTACCACAGTTAAAATGAGAACGAGATTTGCTTTCCTCCATTCTTTTCTCAAATTTCCTAACAAACCAGCTTTGCACGCATCACATTTATAGCAAAGCTGGTTTGGGTCGTTGTTCCAAATGGAGCAATCTGCATCTGCTATTGTGTTTGTTGGGTTATTCCACACAGTTGGGTTCACATACTGGTACCCACAAATTGTTGGAGGTTTACAACATCCTGACTGCAAATTTACACAACACCAACACTTGTGTGAGTAAATAGCTAAATATACTTGTAAACTAGTTATCTCATTATTTATGATCTACCCTCAATCCGTATGATTTGACTATAAAGTTATAATTGAGGCCATTTGAGGGCAATGAATATGTATGAGCAACATTTATATCGGCCAATAATTATTTCTTGCGACACAAATAGAATCTAGCATTTGGCACCAAGTACATATACATTACATTATCAGATAGATAAATCTAGATTATTCATCATTCTAAAACCAGCTGATAAATTGGACAAGTGGGTCAAAATCACCATGTATATATAAATACCTTGTATTGATGGTATGGGCAGTAATGCAGTTTTTGCACTCTATTAGGATGACAAACTCAACTAATTGTCTTTCAAAATCATGGACTCATCCTTTCATTCACCAACAATTTCTCATGGTAGGTCCCATCTCATCCCATCATTACTCTTCTCGAGTTTGAATATTGCAACATCTTTTCTTCATTTTTTAAAATTATATTTGCATAACTAACACACACGTAATTATTAAGATTAGTAATATCCTAATGTAATGATTAACCAATAGAAGTCAAATTAAACCTCCAATAACTTGTCAAAAAATATTTAATTATACTCCCACAGTTCATATAAAATATGTCAGCATTTTAGATTTCACGCCTATTAAGAAACTAATTAGTAAGTCTATCATTGTATTCTTATTCAGTGTTCTCTTAAAAGTAAGTTTTCAATAAATAAACATAGATAATTTATTTTTGGTGAAGAATTGACAAATGAACTTGAATTAATCATTTAATTTACCTATGTTGATCAAATTCGTACTATTAAGACTAGTAACTCTCAAAGGGTAAAATAGGAATAACATTGTCATTGATACATTGATTTTATAAAGTAACAAATATTAAACACGAAATATAAATAAGAACGTATGAAATGGTAGAGTAGTACATTTTAATTTAGGCCTAACCACTTTTATCTTTTGCCTTCTCAAACTCTCAAGAACCACCAAATACTTCTTTTATTTCCACTTTATTCGTGCCCTTTTGACAAATAACAAAAGCACTAGATGCTGATGCCCCAGCTACCCACCCTGCCTTCTTTTGGCGATAATAATTAATAAATAAAAAAAAACCTTCACTTTATTCATATGCCCTTGTAACATAAAATCTTACTCTATTACGTAATAATTCTTGGCTAAATTTATGGGGATAATATTTAATTAAAAAAAAACAAGGTGAGATAAATTTACCTTGATAGGAGATAGATGAGCAGCAAAGAATTGATCAGCAGTAATAATCTCAGTATTAAGCTTAGGACAAATATCAGAAACAGCCAAACACGCCCTTATATTCCCCCAACTATCACCATTTGTAATTCGATTCCTCAGCCACGACGAGAAACCTGCAAGCCTGTACTCGCTATAACCCTTACCGGGTACAGAATACTTGCCGTTAGGGCGCGTGACGACAAAAGCAAGAACAAGGAGCACGAGCAAGAGGATGATGAGAATCGCCATACACACCAAATAAACACCCAATAATCCCTCTTTTTTCCAATAAGCACCGACGAATCCAGCTAAGGAGACAAGCATAACGGCGAGACCCATGAAGACAACCGGCCATCGGAGCCAGTGGATACATTCGTTGTCGGGCTTCGAAGCCAGCCATGTACCGGCGGCGATTATAGGGATGGAGCACATAAATGCCACAAAATTCAAGAAAGCTGTAATGTTATTGCTCATAGACATGGCTACCTTAGATTCGAAGAAGAAAGTGTAGTGTGAACTGTGAAAGTGTTGCCACTTCTTCCAAGGAAAACGCGGTGGAGGCACGGCTACATCTATAAATAGCATTGACAGAAGCAGAAGCAGGGACATACTTGTAAATACACTTTTGGGTCAATTTAAGTGATGATGTTTAATTGAGGGAAAATAATTTTTTTTGGTAACAACTACAGTCTACTCCTTCTGACTCATTTATGTAACACTCTTTCATTTGTATGAGTTTTAAGAAAAATAAAATAAAGACTTTTTAATTTATTATTTAAAACAATCTTTGGATATTTGTGTAGTTAATATTTATTTTATTTAAGATAAAAAAAATTAAAATTAAATGGACATTCTTTATGAGACGGACTAAATTTTAATTCACTCTAATTCCTCTATAAATTTTTAGTTCTTTGTACTCCAAATATGATAAACTGCAGCATTCCATATTGTTGCTAGGTACGTCTCTTGAAACTGTTTTCAATGCTTGGTCTTTATCTTTCTTAGAACTTGATGAACTTCCTTGATTGAAATTTACATTCTAGCCCACTCTGACAGAGCTATTTTAACTTCATATATCTACTTTCAATAAAAAAAGATAAGTAAAGAAGTTTCTTTAAACTGCTCGGCGCATAAACAAGAACTATCATTCTCCACAGAGATGCATAATTCTTTCACAGAGATGAGTAATTCTTTCAACACTCTAAGGGGTCGTTTGGTAGAGTGTATAAGAATAATGCAAAATAGGGTGTATTAGTAATGCTTGTATTAGTAGTGCTTGCATTAGTAGTGCCTGCATTATTTCTTATGCACTGTTTGATTTGATGTATTAGAAATAATAAATCTTGCATAATTTCTATTAAAAAATGTATGTTTACAAAAATACCCTTCACATTTTATTTCTTTCTACACTTCCTTTGCAACAAGGTTCTTTGCTAAAACATCAAAAAAGATTTCTTTGCTAAAACATCATTTACTCCTATTCTTTTTTTTTTTCAAAAATAAAATTATATAGTTGTTACTATATTGAAATAAGATTTGAAAAAAGAAGAAGAAGAAGATGTCAAACTTCTTCACATTTTTGCCACCATATTTCCCAACTATTTGCTAAATTAAAATTAACAAAACACTTTGATTGCATTCTAAAATGGTTGGCAAACTCAAAATCGTTGATTTTGACAGAGAAAGAATTATACCCAAATTGTGAAATAGAGGTAGAAAAATCAAATAATAATGAAAGATATAGATTTTAATGATAGATAAGAGTACTAACCTTGTGAAGATGAGCAAACAATGTTTGATTGAGCAGAAGGAAGAAGAAACTCACTCTTGAATTTCCATTGACAAAGTACAAGAAGATGAAAGGTTTCTAAAACAAGTACTATGGAAAATGTTTTTTTAATAGACTTTGAGGGTAGTTTTGTAATTATATAATCTAATGCAAGTGTGTTATGCATTACTAATACCTAGAATTTCTTGGTATTAGTAATACACAACCTTATACACAATATAGTGTATAACTAATGCTTGCATTAGTTCTACATGACTTAAAAAAGTGTACCAAACAAGGTATTACTAATACACACACCTAATGCATGCATTATTTTCCCTAATACACTCTACCAAACGACCCCTAAGTGATGGTATAATCCTCTTTTGTCACGATCCAAAGTGTACCCTAGGAGTAGCATGGCGTATAGGACCTCAAAACTGCACAAGCCACTTAGCATATATCATACAAAATAATGGAAATTAACGAATTTAAAAGATAGCATTTTATATTTCAAAGAGTTCCGACAAAACGAAAGTCTATCATACGTCTCAATAAGCCATCTAATACATCATAAGGAAAGTAATTGAGACATAACCAATACATCACATACAAAGTCTGGAAGTGAAAATGACATAAAGCTATAAAAGTATCTCGATCCTCGAATCATGAGGAGAGGACTCACAAATATTTGAAACCAATGAAAACCAACTACCCGTATGGGAGGTAGGAGCGTCAAACCCTGCATTAGTGAAACAATGTAAGCACAAGTATGCATTAGTACATGGAATGTACTAAGTATGGTACAATATGCATAAAATAGACATGATAGCATGAAAGACTTAAAAACATGCCAACGTGATCTTTTTTTGAACATTTAAGGACTTAAAGAAGAAATGATATGTGAATCATGAAATATGGTCAAATACATTAACATAAAGGACATAAGAAAAACTTTGTAGATACATAGTCATTTTGCGGGATATTAGCTTTAATTGACAATAAGACAATGAGGGTTATATCATGAAATCCGGTATATTCCTTATACCGAACGAAGGAGAATCTACTTGCCAAGACAGAATCCGTACATATCATCTTTAGATAAAGTGGATCCACTAGCTAAGTCATTTAAGACAATTCTACGGGGGCATGTAGTTTGGGACTAGAGGTTGCTTCAAGAAACTACCCTAATTAAGCCTCCACCTCAAAGCCCTCTCAGTGCTAAGTCTTAATCCCAATAGAATTGATAAAAGTCAAATATCTATATAACATAAGAAAGGAAATGATCAATACCAAACCCATCTTTCAAGATCAAAACATAGAGTAGCTCCTTAAACATAATTCAACATAGATGAGAAAACTTTTCACCAATGTGAGTCCATAAGTGAGAATTACCTTTCGCAACTATGATCATAATTGCATGTGAGAAAACCTTTCACAATAACATTAATTCTTTCCTTTAAAAGCATCCCAAAATTATAAAGAATAATTTCATAAAATATGCATATCTTGATAAATTGATAGTTCATAGGTTCATGAGTTCAGCATAGGTTTATGGTCGAAAATCATAATTTAGACAAAGGTCAACATAGTTTCAACTAAATATCATGTATTAACATTGAATCATACATAAGAAGACTTAATTAACAATAATCAATCATTATTAAATGAAACCCTTAAATGTTGAATTGAAACCCTAACTTAACAATTGAATTTGAGATTGAGAAATTGGAAGCTTTGGGGCCCCATGAATGAATGGACTCCATGGATGAATATCCACATATCTTGATGCTTGAAGCCCCAAAAAGAATGGAGGATTTATGAACTTGAATTGACCCTAGCTTCTTCTCCTTCCTTAGTCTTGAGATAATTTGGGGAAGATTTTGGTTAGGTTTTACTTTTAGGGGGATGGGGTTTAAGTGGGTAGTTTTAGGATCTAAAATCCTTATATAGGTCTTAGGATAAAGGACAAATCCACTTAGTTTTTATTTAAAATAATCAGGTAAAAGACTCAAAAGACCCTTAAAATAACTGTAAAATCCCGTACTTTTTCACTAATCGTGCATAATATATGTGGCGTAGTATGGCATGGTTATATTAGGTGTATATGACTTTGTATCATACATTTGAGATTAATAGTGCAAGTAGGTGGAAAAATCAAGGAACTAAACTAAAGTTTTAGGTCAAAGGGGACCCCTCAAACAAAGTTCATGATAAAAGAAATGCCTCGGGTAGAACTTCACCCGTTTGAAAGGTTTAACTTGTCCCATACCTTGTGGATAAGCCTATGAGTGTACAACATTCTAAGAATAGTGTGTTATGAGGTATTATAATAGCACAAGGGTCGTATGTGAAGTTTGGAAGTCAAGAAAATTAATGAAACTAAAGTCGGCAAAAGTTATAGAAGTTTCTCTAATAATATTTTCTTAACTTTGGGTCCAATATCTTGGATGTTTTCTCCCAATATATAAAGAGTTAGAAGGCCTATCACCCACTAAATCGATGGCCTACGAGTCTAGTTTGCAACACACAAAACCCTATAAACAATTACGAGGGTTTTACTACAGACTGCCGGGGCAGAATCCGGGTCGGGTAAAAAATATGATATGTCGACATTTCATTTTACTTCCAAGCCAGAAAGAAAGCTCAAGAGAGGGTTCCTATGGAGTAATTGCATGATGAAGGTTAGTTTTTGACGATTTTTACCATTAAATATTTTCCCCGTGCCTAGAAACGTGATCTCTACACGTGGTAATCATTTTCCTCTTCTATTAGCTGCATTTGGAGCAAGTTTTTGAATATATAAATTTGTAGTTATTTGTGTTTCTTCAAGGTTTACACTTGGTTAACTAAGGTAATCATCCCGAGACTCTTTTATGATTGTTTTTATGAAGTTCTACGGATATTTCGTCAAGTTGAGGCCATTTGGCAAATCTGCCGATTTAAGAACAATTATGAACTGTTTATATGTGTGTACCAACTGTGTATATATAGTGTTTGTGAAGTTTAGGACGGAAGGAGCAACTTTCATGAAGAAGCTACGGCCATTCGAGCACTCATTAAAAAGGTATGTTAAGGCGAAGCTACGTCCCTTATTTTAGCACTACTCCTGGGAAATTCCTAAAACACCGAATGTGATATTTTGCTATTCTCTTGCTAGAAAGACCTTCGGTGAAAGGCATTAGGATCTCAGCTGAATTATTTTCATGATTCTGTTATTTTGATATTTCACTCGTTCGGATAAATAGAGTGTTCGACATCTACATGTCATTTTATCAGTTTCCTTGATTATATGTCCGCATGTATGAATTTGTATTCTTCCTTGGGTGATGTGACTTAAAATGTCTCGCGAGACCCTTACTACTTGTGACCAACCCTCTTTCTCCACTAAGATTATTATTAAAAAATATCTTTAAACTAGCTCACGATCTTCAAAACTCTCAAATATAATTTAAATGTAAACTATTAGAACACTTGATTTTTGAAATATTTCTTTTATAAATTATCTAGGAACCAAGTTAGGAAATAAGTAAGTCACCTTAAAGTTGTTATGAATTTCAACAAGGTTAGGTTATCCTTCTAAAATTCGAGTTAACTTTTTAAGCTTATTTGGAAGAACATATAAAGTTCCATGAGATTGTTATATGTTATACGAAAGTTATTATGGGGTTATGAGAACAAGACTACAAACGGGCCAAGATTGGCAACATGAAAACAGTAACTCATAGGTGTTATAAATCCATGACATTACATGCTATGCATTCTACTCCTGAGCTATAATCGGGAGGTTTCAGGCCTATTGCCTATATTTATACGTATGAGACACAGATGGCCACAAGTTGGCGAATATGATGCCGGTTCGCTACTGGAAAACACCACCATTGCTAGCATTTGGTTGGGTATGTCATGCATCTGCATCTATATATATATATGTATTCACGACATACGATTATACGAGCACACCATGCATATTTAAGTAGTAGGGGGCTAAAGGTCAGCCATGGAGATTATTTGGGTTTCAGTTTCAGGTGGTATCTCAATTACCCTTTTACAGTAAATGTTTATGATTTTACTTTTCCCTTTACATGCCAGTACATTTTTATTCGTACTGACGTCCCTTTACCTGGGGACTCTAATCGACCCACCCGCTAAGATTCAGGTTCAGGTCAGTTGGTAACCTCCATCTTATGCTGAGGCTATCAGAGGATATTTACTTTTGTTGTACAGTTTGGGTATAGTCGGGGCCTTGTCCCGACAGTGCTTATGTCACTTATAGAGGCTATTGTGGTCACAATATTCTGGGTTTTCTTTTTGTATGTTTCAACCTCCAGCCAATAGTGTTGGCATGTATATATATGTGTGTGTAAGTAGGTATGTTTTTGGTTGTGGCCTCGTCGGCTAGATAGTACATCTTTATTTATTTTTTCGGTTTGTCTATCAATGTTTGTATGGTTATTCTCTTTCAGGTCATGACCTCTGGGTGCAGGCTTCACTTTTTAGAGGTTGTACTGCCAAATCTTTTTACCTGACAAGTTTGGTTTAGCTAGTTTGTTTCATAGGGTAACTTGATGTATTAGAGTATCAAGTGGTAGTTATGACCCCTATTTCGGGGCGTGACAAACTTGGTATCAGAGCAGGTCGTATCTCGGGGGTTCCACAAGCTGTGTCTAGTAGAGTATTGTTTATGGGTGTGTTGTGCACCACACTTATAATCAAGAGGCTATAGGGCATTTAGGAATGGTTACATTTCATTAAACTTATAGATCATATAGTGCAAAATTATAAGAACATTTGAAATCTAAATCGTGCTTTATGTTTCTTACTAACATGCTACACTTGCTCCGGATATGGCAGATCGAGGATAGGTATGGATCCAAGGGAAGGTATTAGTCGTTCCCCACCGAGTCAAAGAGATAGATTTCCCTCGAAGGCACATGGTGGATCTCCAGTACCCCTAGTACCAGCCTCCCCGACACCTGTTGAAGCCCGAAGAGATGCAGTACCCCAGCCTCACCAGTTCCATTGGTACCTGAGGAAGCTATGGACACAGGACCTCCAGTACCTATTGTTCCTCCACCATAGATCTTTAGGGAGCAGGGGATGAGAGAGGCAGTTCATTTGCTGACTAGGATGGTTTCTATTCATGAGCGACAACTGGAGTCAGGAGTAGATATTCAGAGAGACCGGTCGGAATGTTTGAAGGTACGAGAGTGTCTTCATTTGGCCCCTCCGTTATTTACAGGATCTAGTCTTACTGAGGATCCCCAGGACTTTATAGACCATTTATATAGAGTATTGAGGGTGATACATGCCTCCGTCACAGAGGCTGTGGAGTTAGCTTCTTTTCGGCTACGTGATATAGCCATCATTTGGTATGAGGCATGTGAGAGATCTAGAGGACCTGATGCTCCGCCATCAGAGTGAAAGGACTTTTCTGAGGCCTTCCTTTCCCACTATTTTCCACGGGATGTTCGAGAGGCCCGTCTTGACCAGTTTATCAACCTGAAGCAAGGAACCATGAGTGTGAGGGATTATAGCCACATGTTTAATTCTTTGGCAAGATATGCACCAGATATTGTACGTACCACGAGAGCCAGAGTTCATCGTTATGTTGATGGTTTGGCAAATCATTTGATCAAAGAATCGGGTAGCATCCATATCAAATGATGTTGATATTTCCCGCATACAGGCTTTCACTCAGACTACAGAGGACCTTTCTAAATAGATTCGTGATACCCGCAATGATAGGGAGCAGAGTAAGAGGGCCCGTACTATGTGGTCTTATAAGGAGCCACATGGTGATTTTAGTCCCCCTTTCCATCGATATCCACCTCGGCCAGCGGGTAGTCTCACCACAGGTGCAGGGACGCGGTTTGATCGTTATAGTCGGTCAAGACCAGGTCAGAGCTCAGACCAGCCTGAAGGTCGTCGACAGGATCATTTCGTACAGATAAGACATCCCACTCCTCATTGTACATAGTGTGGTAAGCCACACACTGGGTAGTGTAGACAGGGTTCAGGTGCATGTTATCATTATGGGAAGACATGACATTTTATTAGTCAGTGCCTGAGGTTAAGCAGATGTGATCTACCTAAGCCTTCAGGATCCACCACAACATCTTCACCCTCAGTCCGTGCCCCACGACCAGGACCACAGTCTACTAAAGGTCATGGTAGAGGGAGAGGTGAAGGAGATACAGGTTTGAGCAGTAGTCAGAATCACTTTTATGCACTCACAGGACGATAGGATTCAGAGGCATCCCCTGATGTTGTTACAAGTATATTGACGATATCTTCTCAAGCTATTTACGAATTGATAGACCCTGGCTCTAAATTTTCATATATTACTCCATTTATTGCTAGTAAGATTGACATGAAATCTGAGTTATTGCCACAACCAATTGAGGTGTCTACACCGGTTGGCGATTCTATTTTAGCTAGTCGTGTCCATCAGGGTTGTACAGTATTAATTAATGATCATCCAAGCTCCGCTGATTTAGTTGAGTTGATTATGCTAGATTTTGATGTTATCATGGGTATGGATTGGTTGGAATCTTGCTATGCTAATATTGATTGTCGTGCAAAGATAGTCCGATTTTACTTTCCATGTGAGCTAGTCCTTGAGTGGAAGGGTAATGCAGACACACTTAAGGGTAAGTTTATTTCATACCTTAGGGCTCGAAAGTTGATTGCTAAAGGTTGTATATACCATATGGTTCATGTGCAGGATATTGACAAGGAGCCCATGACTCTTCATTCAATTCCTATCGTGAATGAATTTCTAATGGTATTCCCTGATAATCTTCCAGGAATTCCCCCAAAAAGGGAAATTGATTTTTCTATAGACTTGCTTCCTGATACGCAACCTATATCGATTCCTCCCTATAGAATGGCACCTGCAGAGCTAAGAGAATTGAAGGAACAACTGAAGGACTTACTCGATAAAGTCTTTATCAGGCCAAGTACTTCCCCTTGGGGTGCCCCAATGCTCTTTGTTCGAAAGAAAGATGGATACTTGTGGATGTGTATTGACTATAGACAACTAAATAAAGTCACTATAAAGAATAAATATCCTCTTCCACGGATTGATGACTTATTCGATCAGTTACAAGGTGCCAAATGCTTTTCCAAGATTGACTTGCGGTCTGGTTATCATCAGTTGCGAGTCAGGGAAGTTATATCCCAAAAACAACATTTAGGACGAGGTATGGCCATTTTGAGTTCCTTGTCATGTCTTTCGGGCTTACAAATTCGCCAGCAGCCTTTATGGATCTTATGAATCTGGTCTTCAAACCGTTCTTGGATGAATTTGTGGTTGTGTTTATTGATGATATTCTTATATATTCACGATCGGAAGTAGAGCATACAGACCACTTGCGAGCTGTATTGTAGACTCTCCAAAATTGCAGGTTATACTCTAAATGTGATTTTGGCTTACCTTAGTAGCTTTTCTTAGTCATGTTATTACAAGTGAGTGTATTAAGCTTGATGGACAATAGATTAAAGAAGTGATGACTTGACTGAGGCCCTTGAATTCGATGGAGGTTCGCAACTTTTTAGGCTTGGCGGGGTATTACCGAAGGTTTGTGGAGGGATTCTCTTCTATTTCTAGACCACTGACAAAATTGACACATAAGGCAATGAAGTTTCAGTGGACCAAGGCATGCGAGCAGAGCTTTCATGAACTAAAAAAAGGCTTACCACTGCACCTGTCCTAACTCTTCCAGATGGTAATGAGGGCTATGTTGTTTATTGTGATGCCTCAAGAATTGGCCTAGGTTGTGTTCTTATGCAACATGGTAAGGTTATTGCATACGCCTATAGACAGTTGCGGAAGCATGAGCAGAATTATCCTACACACGATCTTGAGTTGGCTGCAGTTGTCTTTCCCCTAAAAATTTGGCGACATTATCTATACGGGGTTCATATAGATGTGTTTACCGATCACCAAAGCCTTCAGTATTTACTTAAGAAGAGGGAGTTGAACCTACGACAAATGAGATGGGCTAGAATTATTAAAGGACTACGATGTTGACATTTTATATCATCCCGACAAAGCTAATATTGTTGCTGATGCGCTCAGCTGGAAGTCCATGGGTAGACTAAGTCATGTTGAAGCTGATAAGGCTGGAGTTACACTAGACATATGCCAGCTAGTTAATTTGCAAGTACGCTTGGTAGATGCAGGAGGCGGACGTGTTGTCATTAAGAATATGGCAGAATCTTCCTTTGTGACTGAAGTGAAAAGGCGGCAATATGAGGATCCTAAGCTTAGGAAATTGGGGGAAAATATTCCACAGCAGCAACACCCCTTATTTGAGCTAATTGGAGATGGAGTCCTTAGATACCAAGGTCGCTTATGTGTATCGGCAGATGGGAAGCTCCGTACAAATATTCTTTTAGAGGCCCATTATTCTAGATATGCATCTCACCTTGGAGTGACGAAGATGTATCAGGACCTTCAACAGATCTATTGGTGGAATGGCATGAAAAAAGATATTGCGGAGATTGTAGTTGAATGTCCCAACTGTCAACAAGTTAAAGCAGAGCATCAGAGGCCTGGAGGCCTAACCCAGTATATTGAGCTTCCGTTATGGAAATGGGATATGATAAATATGGACTTCATTACTAGTTTGCCTCGCACTCCACGAAAAATTGATTCCATTTGGGTAATTATCGATAGGCTGACAACGTCTGCTCATTTCTTGCCAGTTAGGACGACATATTCAGCTGAAGATTATGTTGGGCTTTACATTCAGGAGATTGTTCGACTTCACGGAGTTCCATTATCTATTATCTCAGATTGAGAAGCTCAATTTATAGCACATTTTTGGAGATCATTTTAGAAAGGTCTAGTCACTCAGGTAAATCTTAGCACCGCTTTTCATCCATAAATTGATGGACATGCAGAATGTACTATTCAGACGGTTGAGGATATGTTACGTGCTTGTGTGTTGGATTTTAAAGAAAGTTGGGATCAACATCTACCTCTTATCGAGTTCGCTTATAATAACAACTTTCAAGCTAGTATCAGATGGCCCTTACGAAGCACTATACGAGCGGAAGTGTAGGTCCCCAATCAGTTGGTTTGAGCTCGGGGAAGCAGATTTGCTAGGTCCCAATCTAGTCCCACAAGCGATTGAAAAGGTTAAGCTCATTAGAGATCGACTTCATACAACACAGTGTCGACAAAAGTCTTATGCATATGTTCACCGATGGAACTTAGAGTTTGAGGTAGAAGATTGGGTTTTCCTGAAAGTATCGCCTATGAAGGGCATTATGCGATTTGGAAAGAAAGGGAAGCTTAGTCTTAGGTACGTTGGACCGTATAGGATTATTCAGAAGATCGGTATGGTGGCATACGAGCTTGATTTGCCTTCAGAATTGGAACAAGTTCATCCTATATTTCATGTTTCTATGTTGCGGAAGTGCATTGGAGATCCTTCACGTATTATGCTCATTCAAAATATTGTATCACTGAGGATTTATCTTATACAGAGGTACTAATAGAGATTTTAGATCGCAAGTAAGAAAGCTTCGAAATAAAGATGTAGCTTCTGTGAAAGTGTTATGGATAAATAACAACGTCGAGGAAATGACTTGGGAAGCGGAAGAGGAAATGAGGAAGGAGTACCCATAACTGTTTACGAATTAAGGAGAGTCACATTTCGATTATTGGCAATAATTTCTTCACAACGACTTAGTTAGATTTTAAGTAGCTTGAAGGTGAAATTTATATGTCTTCTTACGAGATAGCTATGCAAAGCTTAGTAGTTAAAATTTTCAGAATTTGACTTCAGGTTTGCGACTGTAACAAATATAGACTTGCAAATCAAGTACTGTGAGAAAAAAAAGAAAATACAACCAAGGTATTGTATAGATCCATTTGCGGGCGAATGTTCATAGGGGGGGGGGAGAATGTAAGATCCCGTACTTTTTCTCTAATCGTGCATAATATATGTGGCGTAGTATGACATGGTTATATGAGATGTATATGACTTTGTATCATACATTGGAGATTAAGATTGCAAGTAGGTAGAAAAATCAAGGAACTAAACTAAAGTTTTAGGTCAAAGGGACCCCTCAAACAAAGTTCATGATAAAAGAAATGGCTCGGGTAGAACTTCATCCGTTTGAAAGGTTTAACTTGTCCCATACCTTGTGGATAAGCCTATGAGTGTACAACATGCTAAGAATAGTGTGTTATGAGGTATTATAATAGCACAAGGGTTGTACGCTAAGTTTGGAAGTCAAGAAAATTAGTGAAACTAAAGTCGGCAAAAGTTATCGAAGTTTCTCTAATAATATTTTTTTAACTTTGGGTCAAATTTCTTGGATGTTTTCTCCCAAAATATAAAGAGTTAGAAGGCCTATCACCCATTAAAACGAAGGCCTATGAGTTTAGTTTGCAACTTATAAAACCCCGTATCCAACCGACATCAGAGGAAATGGTTATGAGGGTTTTACTACGGACTGCCGGGGAAGAATTTGGGTCGGAAAAAAAATGTGGTATGTCGGCTTACTGAATGTTTTAAGCCATGAAAATATTTCATTTTACTTCCAAACCAGAAAGAAAGCTTAAGAGAGGGTTCCTATGGAGTACTTGCATGATGAAGGTCAGTTTTTGATGATTTCTACCATTAAAGATTTTTGCCGTGCCTAGAAACATGATCTCTACACGTGGCAATCATTTTCCCTTCTATTAGCTGCATTTGGAGCAAGTTTTTGAAGATATAAATTTGTAGTTATTGGTGTTTCTTTAAGGTTTACACTTGGTTAACTAAGGTAATTATCCGGGGACTCTTTTATGATTGTTTTTATGAAGTTTTACGGACATTTCATCAAGTTGAGGCCATTTGGCAAATCTGCCGATTTAAGAACAATTATGAACTGTTTATAGGTGTGTACCAGCTGTGTATATATAGTGTTTGCGAAGTTTAGGACGTAAGGAACAACTTTTGTGTAGAAGCTACGACCATTCGTGTGTTCAGTGAAAAGGTATGTTTAGGCGAAGTTAGCACCACTCCTGGGAAATTCCTAAAACACCGAATGTGATATTTATCTATTCTCTTGCTAGAAGGACCTTCAGTGAAACGCATTGGGATCTCAGCTGAATTATTTTCATGTTTATGTTATTTTGATATTTCACTCGTTCGGATAAATAGAGTGTTTGACATCTACATGTCATTTTATCAGTTTCCTTGATTATATGTCCGCACGTATGATTTCGTATTCTTCCTTGGGCGATGTGAATTAAAATGTCACGTGAGACCCTTACTACTTGTGACCAACCCTCTTTCTCCACTAAGGTTATTATAAAAAGAAATCTTTAAAGTAGCTCACGATCTTTAAAACTCTCAAATATAATTTAAATTTAAACTATCAGAACACTTGGTTTTTGAAATATTTCTTTTATAAATTATCTAGGAACCAAGTTAGGAACTAAGTAAGTCACCTTAAAGTTGTTATGAATTTCAACAAGGTTAGGTTATCCTTCTAAAATTCGAGTTAACTTTTCAAGCTTATTTGGAAGAACATATCAAGTTCCATGAGATTGTTATATGTTATACGAAAGTTATTATGGGGTTATGAGAACAAAACTACAAACGGGCGAAGATTGGCAACATGACAACAGTGACTCATAGGTGTTATAAATCCATGACATGACACGCTATGCATTCTACTCCCGAGCTATAATCGGGAGGTATGGGGCCTATTGCCTATATTTATACGTATGAGACACAGATGGCCACAAAGTTGGCGAATATGATGCCGGTTCGCTACCGAAAAGCACCACCATTGCTAGCATTTGGTTGGGTATGTCATGCATTGGAATATA